>NW_026989379.1:0-102595 GCF_030222135.1 Aotus nancymaae
ACACACGGGTTTAACTCTGGAAGTTGAGTGCACACATTGACAACCGTTCTGTTAGATAGCTGCGTTTTGGATTTAGAAGCAGATATTTCCCTGTGCTTAATGCTGTTTCTTCCATATGCCGGTAATGGGCTGAAAACGCCTGTTTTGGGACTCTGCAGAGAAAGTGTTTGCAGACTGCTGAATCCACACACGGGTTTACCTCTGGAAGTTGAGTGCACACATTGACAACCGTTCTGTTAGGTAGCTGCGTTTGGATTTAGAAGCAGATATTTCCCTGTGCTTACTGCTGTTTCTTCCCTATGCGGTAATGGACTGAAAACGCTGTTTTGGGACTCTGCAGAGAAAGTCTCTGCAGACTGCTGAATCCACACACGGTTTAACTCTGGAAGTTGAGTGCACACATTGACAACCGTTCTGTTAGATAGCTGCGTTTGGATTTAGAAGCAGATATTTCCCTGTGCTTACTGCTGTTTCTTCCATATGCCGGTAATGGGCTGAAAACGCCTGTTTTGGGACTCTGCAGAGAAAGTCTCTGCAGACTGCCTGAATCCACACACGGGTTTAACTCTGGAGTTGAGTGCACACATTGACAACCGTTCTGTTAGATAGCTGCGTTTGGATTTAGAAGCAGATATTTCCCTGTGCTTACTGCTGTTTCTTCCATATGCCGGTAATGGGCTGAAAACGCCTGTTTTGGGACTCTGCAGAGAAAGTCTCTGCAGACTGCTGAATCCACACACGGGTTTAACTCTGGAAGTTGAGTGCACACATTGACAAACCGTTCTGTCAGATAGCTGCGTTTTGGATTTAGAAGCAGATATTTCCCTGTGCTTACTGCTGTTTCTTCCATATGCCGGTAATGGGCTGAAAACGCCTGTTTTGGGACTCTGCAGAGAAAGTCTCTGCAGACTGCTGAATCCACACACGGGTTTAACTCTGGAAGTTGAGTGCACACATTGACAACCCGTTCTGTTAGATAGCTGCGTTTGGATTAGAAGCAGATATTTCCCTGTGCTTACTGCTGTTTCTTCCATATGCCGGTAATGGGCTGAAAACGCCTGTTTTGGGACTCTGCAGAGAAAGTCTCTGCAGACTGCTGAATCCACACACGGGTTTAACTCTGGAAGTTGAGTGCACACATTGACAACCGTTCTGTAGATAGCTGCGTTTTGGATTTAGAAGCAGATATTTCCCTGTGCTTACTGCTGTTTCTTCCATATGCCGGTAATGGGCTGAAAACGCCTGTTTTGGGACTCTGCAGAGAAAGTCTCTGCAGACTGCTGAATCCACACACGGGTTTAACTCTGGAAGTTGAGTGCACACATTGACAACCGTTCTGTTAGGATAGCTGCGTTTTGGATTTAGAAGCAGATATTTCCCTGTGCTTACTGCTGTTTCTTCCATATGCCGGTAATGGGCTGAAAACGCCTGTTTTGGGACTCTGCCAGAGAAAGTCTCTGCAGACTGCTGAAATCCACACACGGGTTTAACTCTGGAAGTTGAGTGCACACATTGACAACCGTTCTGTTAGATAGCTGCGTTTTGGATTTAGAAGCAGATATTTCCCTGTGCTTACTGCTGCTTCTTCCATATGCCGGTAATGGGCTGAAAACCGCCTGTTTTGGGACTCTGCAGAGAAAGTGTTTGCAGACTGCTGAATCCACACACTGGTTTAACTCTGGAAGTTGAGTGCACACATTGACAACCGTTCTGTTAGATAGCTGCGTTTTGGATTTAGAAGCAGATATTTCCCTGTGCTTACTGCTGTTTCTTCCATATGCCGGTAATGGGCTGAAAACGCCTGTTTTGGGACACTGCAGAGAAAGTGTTTGCCGACTGCTGAATCCACACACGGGTTTTAACTCTGGAAGTTGAGTGCACACATTGACAACCGTTCTGTTAGTAGCTGCGTTTTGGATTTAGAAGCAGATATTTCCCTGTGCTTACTGCTGTTTCTTCCCTATGCGGTAATGGACTGAAAACGCCTGTTTTGGGACTCTGCAGAGAAAGTCTCTGCAGACTGCTGAATCCACACACGGGTTTAACTCTGGAAGTTGAGTGCACACATTGACAACCGTTCTGTTAGATAGCTGCGTTTTGGATTTAGAAGCAGATATTTCCCTGTGCTTACTGCTGTTTCTTCCATATGCCGGTAATGGGCTGAAAACGCCTGTTTTGGGACTCTGCAGAGAAAGTCTCTGCAGACTGCTGAATCCCACACAGGGTTTAACTCTGGAAGTTGAGTGCACACATTGACAACCGTTCTGTTAGATAGCTGCGTTTTGGATTTAGAAGCAGATATTTCCCTGTGCTTACTGCTGTTTCTTCCATATGCCGGTAATGGGCTGAAAACGCCTGTTTTGGGACTCTGCAGAGAAAGTCTCTGCAGACTGCTGAATCCACACACACGGGTTTAACTCTGGAAGTTGAGTGCACACATTGACAACCGTTCTGTTAGATAGCTGCGTTTTGGATTTAGAAGCAGATATTTCCCTGTGCTTACTGCTGTTTCTTCCATATGCCGGTAATGGGCTGAAAACGGCCTGTTTGGGGACTCTGCAGAGAAAGTCTCTTTGCAGACTGCTGAATCCACACACCGGGTTTAACTCTGGAAGTTGAGTGCACACATTGACAACCGTTCTGTTAGATAGCTGCGTTTTGGATTTAGAAGCAGATATTTCCCTGTGCTTACTGCTGTTTCTTCCATATGCCGGTAATGGGCTGAAAACGCCTGTTTTGGGACTCTGCAGAGGAAAGTCTCTGCAGACTGCTGAATCCACACACGGGTTTAACTCTGGAAGTTGAGTGCACACATTGACAACCGTCTGTTAGATAGCTGCGTTTTGGATTTAGAAGCAGATATTTCCCTGTGCTTACTGCTGTTTCTTCCATATGCCGGTAATGGGCTGAAAACGCCTGTTTTGGAACTATGCAGAGAAGTCCTCTGGCAGACTGCTGAATCCACACACGGGTTTAACTCTGGAAGTTGAGTGCACACATTGACAACCGTTCTGTTAGATAGCTGCGTTTTGGATTTAGAAGCAGATATTTCCCTGTGCTTACTGCTGTTTCTTCCATATGCCGGTAATGGGGCTGAAAACGCCTGTTTTGGGACTCTGCAGAGAAAGACTCTGCAGACTGCTGAATCCACACACGGGTTTAACTCTGGAAGTTGAGTGCACACATTGACAACCGTTCTGTTAGATAGCTGCGTTTTGGATTTAGAAGCAGATATTTCCCTGTGCTTACTGCTGTTTCTTCCATATGCCGGTAATGGGCTGAAAACGCCTGTTTTGGGACTCTGCAGAGAAAGTCTCTGCAGACTGCTGAATCCACACACGGGTTTACCTCTGGAAGTTGAGTGCACACATTGACAACCGTTCTGTTAGATAGCTGCGTTTTGGATTTAGAAGCAGATATTTCCCTGTGCTTACTGCTGTTTCTTCCCTATGCCGGTAATGGACTGAAAACGCCTGTTTTGGGACTCTGCAGAGAAAGTCTCTGCAGACTGCTGAATCCACACACGGGTTTAACTCTGGAAGTTGAGTGCACACATTGACAACCGTTCTGTTAGATAGCTGCGTTTTGGATTAGAAGCAGATATTTCCCTGTGCTTACTGCTGTTTCTTCCATATGCCGGTAATGGGCTGAAAACGCCTGTTTTGGGACTCTGCAGAGAAAGTCTCTGCAGACTGCTGAATCCACACACGGGTTTAACTCTGGAAGTTGAGTGCACACATTGACAACCGTTCTGTTAGATAGCTGCGTTTTGGATTTAGAAGCAGATATTTCCCTGTGCTTACTGCTGTTTCTTCCATATGCCGGTAATGGCTGAAAACGCCTGTTTTGGGACTCTGCAGAGAAAGTCTCTGCAGACTGCTGAATCCACACACGGGTTTAACTCTGGAAGTTGAGTGCACACATTGACAACCGTTCTGTAGATAGCTGCGTTTTGGATTTAGAAGCAGATATTTCCCTGTGCTTACTGCTGTTTCTTCCATATGCCGGTAATGGCTGAAAACGCCTGTTTTGGGACTCTGCAGAGAAAGTCTCTGCAGACTGCTGAATCCACACACGGGTTTAACTCTGGAAGTTGAGTGCACACATTGACAACCGTTCTGTTAGATAGCTGCGGTTTGGATTTAGAAGCAGATATTTCCCTGTGCTTACTGCTGTTTCTTCCCTATGCCGGTAATGGACTGAAAACGCCTGTTTTGGGACTCTGCAGAGAAAGTCTCTGCAGACTGCTGAATCCACACACGGGTTTAACTCTGGAAGTTGAGTGCACACATTGACAACCGTTCTGTTAGATAGCTGCGTTTTGGATTTAGAAGCAGATATTTCCCTGTGCTTACTGCTGTTTCTTCCATATGCCGGTAATGGGCTGAAAACGCCTGTTTTGGGACTCTGCAGAGAAAGTCTCTGCAGACTGCTGAATCCACACACGGGTTTAACTCTGGAAGTTGAGTGCACACATTGACAACCGTTCTGTTAGATAGCTGCGTTTTGGATTTAGAAGCAGATATTTCCCTGTGCTTACTGCTGTTTCTTCCATATGCCGGTAATGGGCTGAAAACGCCTGTTTGGGACTCTGCAGAGAAAGTCCTCTGCAGACTGCTGAATCCACACACGGGTTTAACTCTGGAAGTTGAGTGCACACATTGACAACCGTTCTGTAGATAGCTGCGTTTTGGATTTAGAAGCAGATATTTCCCTGTGCTTACTGCTGTTTCTTCCATATGCCGGTAATGGGCTGAAAACGCCTGTTTTGGGACTCTGCAGAGAAAGTCTCTGCAGACTGCTGAATCCACACACGGGTTTAACTCTGGAAGTTGAGTGCACACATTGACAAACCGTTCTGTTAGATAGCTGCGTTTTGGATTTAGAAGCAGATATTTCCCTGTGCTTACTGCTGTTTTCTTCCATATGCCGGTAATGGGCTGAAAACGCCTGTTTTGGGACTCTGCAGAGAAAGTCTCTGCAGGCTGCTGAATCCACACACGGGTTTAACTCTGGAAGTTGAGTGCACCACATTGACAACCGTTCTGTTAGATAGCTGCGTTTTGGATTTAGAAGCAGATATTTCCCTGTGCTTACTGCTGTTTCTTCATATGCCGGTAATGGGCTGAAAACGCCTGTTTTGGGACTCTGCAGAGAAAGTCTCTGCAGACTGCTGAATCCACACACGGGTTTAACTCTGGAAGTTGAGTGCACACATTGACAACCGTTCTGTTAGATAGCTGCGTTTTGGATTTAGAAGCAGATATTTCCCTGTGCTTACTGCTGCTTCTTCCATATGCCGGTAATGGGCTGAAAACGCCTGTTTTGGGACTCTGCAGAGAAAGTGTTTGCAGACTGCTGAATCCACACACGGGTTTAAACTCTGGAAGTTGAGTGCACACATTGACAACCGTTCTGTTAGATAGCTGCGTTTTGGATTTAGAAGCAGATATTTCCCTGTGCTTAATGCTGTTTCTTCCATATGCCGGTAATCGGGCTGAAAACGCCTGTTTTGGGACTCTGCAGAGAAAGTGTTTGCAGACTGCTGAATCCACACACGGGTTTACCTCTGGAAGTTGAGTGCACACATTGACAACCGTTCTGTTAGGTAGCTGCGTTTTGGATTTAGAAGCAGATATTCCCTGTGCTTACTGCTGTTTCTTCCCTATGCCGGTAATGGACTGAAAAACGCCTGTTTTGGGACTCTGCAGAGAAAGTCTCTGCAGACTGCTGAATCCACACACGGGTTTAACTCTGGAAGTTGAGTGCACACATTGACAACCGTTCTGTTAGATAGCTGCGTTTTGGATTTAGAAGCAGATATTTCCCTGTGCTTACTGCTGTTTCTTCCATATGCCGGTAATGGGCTGAAAACGCCTGTTTTGGGACTCTGCAGAGAAAGTCTCTGCAGACTGCTGAATCCACACACGGGTTTAACTCTGGAAGTTGAGTGCACACATTGACAACCGTTCTGTTAGATAGCTGCGTTTTGGATTTAGAAGCAGATATTTCCCTGTGCTTTACTGCTGTTTCTTCCATATGCCGGTAATGGGCTGAAAACGCCTGTTTTGGGACTCTGCAGAGAAGTCTCTGCAGACTGCTGAATCCACACACGGGTTTAACTCTGGAAGTTGAGTGCACACATTGACAACCGTTCTGTTAGATAGCTGCGTTTTGGATTTAGAAGCAGATATTTCCCTGTGCTTACTGCTGTTTCTTCCCTATGCCGGTAATGGACTGAAAACGCCTGTTTTGGGACTCTGCAGAGAAAGTCTCTGCAGACTGCTGAATCCACACACGGGTTTAACTCTGGAAGTTGAGTGCACACATTGACAACCGATCTGTTAGATAGCTGCGTTTTGGATTTAGAAGCAGATATTTCCCTGTGCTTACTGCTGTTTCTTCCATATGCCGGTAATGGGGCTGAAAACGCCTGTTTTGGGACTCTGCAGAGAAAGTCTCTGCAGACTGCTGAATCCACACACGGGTTTAACTCTGGAAGTTGAGTGCACACATTGACAACCGTTCTGTTAGATAGCTGCGTTTTGGATTTAGAAGCAGATATTTCCCTGTGCTTACTGCTGTTTCTTCCATATGCCGGTAATGGGCTGAAAACGCCTGTTTTGGGGACTCTGCAGAGAGAAGTCTCTGCAGACTGCTGAATCCACACACGGGTTTAACTCTGGAAGTTGAGTGCACACATTGACAACCGTCTGTTAGATAGCTGCGTTTTGGATTTAGCAGATATTTCCCTGTGCTTACTGCTGTTTCTTCCATATGCCGGTAATGGGCTGAAAACGCCTGTTTTGGGACTCTGCAGAGAAAGTCTCTGCAGACTGCTGAATCCACACACGGGTTTAACTCTGGAAGTTGAGTGCACACATTGACAACCGTTCTGTTAGATAGCTGCGTTTTGGATTTAGAAGCAGATATTTCCCTGTGCTTACTGCTGCTTCTTCCATATGCCGGTAATGGGCTGAAAACGCCTGTTTTGGGACTCTGCAGAGAAAGTGTTTGCAGACTGCTGAATCCACACACGGGTTTAACTCTGGAAGTTGAGTGCACACATTGACAACCGTTCTGTTAGATAGCTGCGTTTTGGATTTAGAAGCAGATATTTCCCTGTGCTTACTGCTGTTTCTTCCATATGCCGGTAATGGGCTGAAAACGCCTGTTTTGGGACTCTGCAGAGAAAGTCTCTGCAGACTGCTGAATCCACACACGGGTTTAACTCTGGAAGTTGAGTGCACACATTGACAACCGTTCTGTTAGATAGCTGCGTTTTGGATTTAGAAGCAGATATTTCCCTGTGCTTACTGCTGTTTCTTCCATATGCCGGTAATGGGCTGAAAACGCCTGTTTTGGGACTCTGCAGAGAAAGTCTCTGCAGACTGCTGAATCCACACACGGGTTTAACTCTGGAAGTTGAGTGCACACATTGACAACCGTTCTGTTAGATAGCTGCGTTTTGGATTTAGAAGCAGATATTTCCCTGTGCTTACTGCTGTTTCTTCCATATGCCGGTAATGGGCTGAAAACGCCTGTTTTGGGACTCTGCAGAGAAAGTCTCTGCAGACTGCTGAATCCACACACGGGTTTAACTCTGGAAGTTGAGTGCACACATTGACAACCGTTCTGTTAGATAGCTGCGTTTTGGATTTAGAAGCAGATATTTCCCTGTGCTTACTGCTGTTTCTTCCATATGCCGGTAATGGGCTGGAAAACGCCTGTTTTGGGACTCTGCAGAGAAAGTCTCTGCAGACTGCTGAATCCACACACGGGTTTAACTCTGGAAGTTGAGTGCACACATTGACAACCGTTCTGTTAGATAGCTGCGTTTTGGATTTAGAAGCAGATATTTCCCTGTGCTTACTGCTGTTTCTTCCATATGCCGGTAATGGGCTGAAAACGCCTGTTTTGGGACTCTGCAGAGAAAGTCTCTGCAGACTGCTGAATCCACACACGGGTTTAACTCTGGAAGTTGAGTGCACACATTGACAACCGTTCTGTTAGATAGCTGCGTTTTGGATTTAGAAGCAGATATTTCCCTGTGCTTACTGCTGTTTCTTCCATATGCCGGTAATGGGCTGAAAACGCCTGTTTTGGGACTCTGCAGAGAAAGTCTCTGCAGACTGCTGAATCCACACACGGGTTTAACTCTGGAAGTTGAGTGCACACATTGACAACCGTTCTGTTAGATAGCTGCGTTTTGGATTTAGAAGCAGATATTTCCCTGTGCTTACTGCTGTTTCTTCCATATGCCGGTAATGGGCTGAAAACGCCTGTTTTGGGACTCTGCAGAGAAAGTCTCTGCAGACTGCTGAATCCACACACGGGTTTAACTCTGGAAGTTGAGTGCACACATTGACAACCGTTCTGTTAGATAGCTGCGTTTTGGATTTAGAAGCAGATATTTCCCTGTGCTTACTGCTGTTTCTTCCATATGCCGGTAATGGGCTGAAAACGCCTGTTTTGGGACTCTGCAGAGAAAGTCTCTGCAGACTGCTGAATCCACACACGGGTTTAACTCTGGAAGTTGAGTGCACACATTGACAACCGTTCTGTTAGATAGCTGCGTTTTGGATTTAGAAGCAGATATTTCCCTGTGCTTACTGCTGTTTCTTCCACATGCCGGTAATGGGCTGAAAATGCTTGTTTTGGGACTCTGCAGAGAAAGTCTCTGCAGACTGCTGAATCCACACACGGGTTTAACTCTGGAAGTTGAGTGCACACATTGACAACCGCTCTGTTAGATAGCTGCGTTTTGGATTTAGAAGCAATATTTCCCTGTGCTTACTGCTGTTTCTTCCATATGCCGGTAATGGGCTGAAGACGCCTGTTTTGGGACTCTGCAGAGAAAGTCTCTGCAGACTGCTGAATCCACACACGGGTTTAACTCTGGAAGTTGAGTGCACACATTGACAACTGTTCTGTTAGATAGCTTCGTTTTGGATTTAGAAGCAGATATTTCCCTGTGCTTACTGCTGCTTCTTCCATATGCCGGTAATGGGCTGAAAACGCCTGTTTTGGGACTCTGCAGAGAAAGTGTTTGCAGACTGCTGAATCCACACACGGGTTTAACTCTGGAAGTTGAGTGCACACATTGACAACCGTTCTGTTAGATAGCTGCGTTTTGGATTTAGAAGCAGATATTTCCCTGTGCTTACTGCTGTTTCTTCCATATGCCGGTAATGGGCTGAAAACGCCTGTTTTGGGACACTGCAGAGAAAGTGTTTGCAGACTGCTGAATCCACACACGGGTTTAACTCTGGAAGTTGAGTGCACACATTGACAACCGGTCTGTTAGGTAGCTGCGTTTTGGATTTAGAAGCAGATATTTCCCTGTGCTTACTGCTGTTTCTTCCATATGCCGGTAATGGGCTGAAAACGCCTGTTTTGGGACTCTGCAGAGAAAGTCTCTGCAGACTGCTGAATCCACACACGGGTTTAACTCTGGAAGTTGAGTGCACACATTGACAACCGTTCTGTTAGATAGCTGCGTTTTGGATTTAGAAGCAGATATTTCCCTGTGCTTACTGCTGTTTCTTCCATATGCCGGTAATGGGCTGAAAACGCCTGTTTTGGGACTCTGCAGAGAAAGTCTCTGCAGACTGCTGAATCCACACACGGGTTTAACTCTGGAAGTTGAGTGCACACATTGACAACCGTTCTGTTAGATAGCTGCGTTTTGGATTTAGAAGCAGATATTTCCCTGTGCTTACTGCTGTTTCTTCCATATGCCGGTAATGGGCTGAAAACGCCTGTTTTGGGACTCTGCAGAGAAAGTCTCTGCAGACTGCTGAATCCACACACGGGTTTAACTCTGGAAGTTGAGTGCACACATTGACAACCGTTCTGTTAGATAGCTGCGTTTTGGATTTAGAAGCAGATATTTCCCTGTGCTTACTGCTGTTTCTTCCATATGCCGGTAATGGGCTGAAAACGCCTGTTTTGGGACTCTGCAGAGAAAGTCTCTGCAGACTGCTGAATCCACACACGGGTTTAACTCTGGAAGTTGAGTGCACACATTGACAACCGTTCTGTTAGATAGCTGCGTTTTGGATTTAGAAGCAGATATTTCCCTGTGCTTACTGCTGTTTCTTCCATATGCCGGTAATGGGCTGAAAACGCCTGTTTTGGGACTCTGCAGAGAAAGTCTCTGCAGACTGCTGAATCCACACACGGGTTTAACTCTGGAAGTTGAGTGCACACATTGACAACCGTTCTGTTAGATAGCTGCGTTTTGGATTTAGAAGCAGATATTTCCCTGTGCTTACTGCTGTTTCTTCCATATGCCGGTAATGGGCTGAAAACGCCTGTTTTGGGACTCTGCAGAGAAAGTCTCTGCAGACTGCTGAATCCACACACGGGTTTAACTCTGGAAGTTGAGTGCACACATTGACAACCGTTCTGTTAGATAGCTGCGTTTTGGATTTAGAAGCAGATATTTCCCTGTGCTTACTGCTGTTTCTTCCATATGCCGGTAATGGGCTGAAAACGCCTGTTTTGGGACTCTGCAGAGAAAGTCTCTGCAGACTGCTGAATCCACACACGGGTTTAACTCTGGAAGTTGAGTGCACACATTGACAACCGTTCTGTTAGATAGCTGCGTTTTGGATTTAGAAGCAGATATTTCCCTGTGCTTACTGCTGTTTCTTCCATATGCCGGTAATGGGCTGAAAACGCCTGTTTTGGGACTCTGCAGAGAAAGTCTCTGCAGACTGCTGAATCCACACACGGGTTTAACTCTGGAAGTTGAGTGCACACATTGACAACCGTTCTGTTAGATAGCTGCGTTTTGGATTTAGAAGCAGATATTTCCCTGTGCTTACTGCTGTTTCTTCCATATGCCGGTAATGGGCTGAAAACGCCTGTTTTGGGACTCTGCAGAGAAAGTCTCTGCAGACTGCTGAATCCACACACGGGTTTAACTCTGGAAGTTGAGTGCACACATTGACAACCGTTCTGTTAGATAGCTGCGTTTTGGATTTAGAAGCAGATATTTCCCTGTGCTTACTGCTGTTTCTTCCATATGCCGGTAATGGGCTGAAAACGCCTGTTTTGGGACTCTGCAGAGAAAGTCTCTGCAGACTGCTGAATCCACACACGGGTTTAACTCTGGAAGTTGAGTGCACACATTGACAACCGTTCTGTTAGATAGCTGCGTTTTGGATTTAGAAGCAGATATTTCCCTGTGCTTACTGCTGTTTCTTCCACATGCCGGTAATGGGCTGAAAATGCTTGTTTTGGGGCTCTGCAGAGAAAGTCTCTGCAGACTGCTGAATCCACACACGGGTTTAACTCTGGAAGTTGAGTGCACACATTGACAACCGCTCTGTTAGATAGCTGCGTTTTGGATTTAGAAGCAGATATTTCCCTGTGCTTACTGCTGTTTCTTCCATATGCCGGTAATGGGCTGAAAACGCCTGTTTTGGGACTCTGCAGAGAAAGTCTCTGCAGACTGCTGAATCCACACACGGGTTTAACTCTGGAAGTTGAGTGCACACATTGACAACCGTTCTGTTAGATAGCTGCGTTTTGGATTTAGAAGCAGATATTTCCCTGTGCTTACTGCTGCTTCTTCCATATGCCGGTAATGGGCTGAAAACGCCTGTTTTGGGACTCTGCAGAGAAAGTGTTTGCAGACTGCTGAATCCACACACGGGTTTAACTCTGGAAGTTGAGTGCACACATTGACAACCGTTCTGTTAGATAGCTGCGTTTTGGATTTAGAAGCAGATATTTCCCTGTGCTTACTGCTGTTTCTTCCATATGCCGGTAATGGGCTGAAAACGCCTGTTTTGGGACACTGCAGAGAAAGTGTTTGCAGACTGCTGAATCCACACACGGGTTTAACTCTGGAAGTTGAGTGCACACATTGACAACCGTTCTGTTAGGTAGCTGCGTTTTGGATTTAGAAGCAGATATTTCCCTGTGCTTACTGCTGTTTCTTCCCTATGCCGGTAATGGACTGAAAACGCCTGTTTTGGGACTCTGCAGAGAAAGTCTCTGCAGACTGCTGAATCCACACACGGGTTTAACTCTGGAAGTTGAGTGCACACATTGACAACCGTTCTGTTAGATAGCTGCGTTTTGGATTTAGAAGCAGATATTTCCCTGTGCTTACTGCTGTTTCTTCCATATGCCGGTAATGGGCTGAAAACGCCTGTTTTGGGACTCTGCAGAGAAAGTCTCTGCAGACTGCTGAATCCACACACGGGTTTAACTCTGGAAGTTGAGTGCACACATTGACAACCGTTCTGTTAGATAGCTGCGTTTTGGATTTAGAAGCAGATATTTCCCTGTGCTTACTGCTGTTTCTTCCATATGCCGGTAATGGGCTGAAAACGCCTGTTTTGGGACTCTGCAGAGAAAGTCTCTGCAGACTGCTGAATCCACACACGGGTTTAACTCTGGAAGTTGAGTGCACACATTGACAACCGTTCTGTTAGATAGCTGCGTTTTGGATTTAGAAGCAGATATTTCCCTGTGCTTACTGCTGTTTCTTCCATATGCCGGTAATGGGCTGAAAACGCCTGTTTTGGGACTCTGCAGAGAAAGTCTCTGCAGACTGCTGAATCCACACACGGGTTTAACTCTGGAAGTTGAGTGCACACATTGACAACCGTTCTGTTAGATAGCTGCGTTTTGGATTTAGAAGCAGATATTTCCCTGTGCTTACTGCTGTTTCTTCCATATGCCGGTAATGGGCTGAAAACGCCTGTTTTGGGACTCTGCAGAGAAAGTCTCTGCAGACTGCTGAATCCACACACGGGTTTAACTCTGGAAGTTGAGTGCACACATTGACAACCGTTCTGTTAGACAGCTGCGTTTTGGATTTAGAAGCAGATATTTCCCTGTGCTTACTGCTGTTTCTTCCATATGCCGGTAATGGGCTGAAAACGCCTGTTTTGGGACTCTGCAGAGAAAGTCTCTGCAGACTGCTGAATCCACACACGGGTTTAACTCTGGAAGTTGAGTGCACACATTGACAACCGTTCTGTTAGATAGCTGCGTTTTGGATTTAGAAGCAGATATTTCCCTGTGCTTACTGCTGTTTCTTCCATATGCCGGTAATGGGCTGAAAACGCCTGTTTTGGGACTCTGCAGAGAAAGTCTCTGCAGACTGCTGAATCCACACACGGGTTTAACTCTGGAAGTTGAGTGCACACATTGACAACCGTTCTGTTAGATAGCTGCGTTTTGGATTTAGAAGCAGATATTTCCCTGTGCTTACTGCTGTTTCTTCCCTATGCCGGTAATGGACTGAAAACGCCTGTTTTGGGACTCTGCAGAGAAAGTCTCTGCAGACTGCTGAATCCACACACGGGTTTAACTCTGGAAGTTGAGTGCACACATTGACAACCGTTCTGTTAGATAGCTGCGTTTTGGATTTAGAAGCAGATATTTCCCTGTGCTTACTGCTGTTTCTTCCATATGCCGGTAATGGGCTGAAAACGCCTGTTTTGGGACTCTGCAGAGAAAGTCTCTGCAGACTGCTGAATCCACACACGGGTTTAACTCTGGAAGTTGAGTGCACACATTGACAACCGTTCTGTTAGATAGCTGCGTTTTGGATTTAGAAGCAGATATTTCCCTGTGCTTACTGCTGTTTCTTCCATATGCCGGTAATGGGCTGAAAACGCCTGTTTTGGGACTCTGCAGAGAAAGTCTCTGCAGACTGCTGAATCCACACACGGGTTTAACTCTGGAAGTTGAGTGCACACATTGACAACCGTTCTGTTAGATAGCTGCGTTTTGGATTTAGAAGCAGATATTTCCCTGTGCTTACTGCTGTTTCTTCCATATGCCGGTAATGGGCTGAAAACGCCTGTTTTGGGACTCTGCAGAGAAAGTCTCTGCAGACTGCTGAATCCACACACGGGTTTAACTCTGGAAGTTGAGTGCACACATTGACAACCGTTCTGTTAGATAGCTGCGTTTTGGATTTAGAAGCAGATATTTCCCTGTGCTTACTGCTGTTTCTTCCATATGCCGGTAATGGGCTGAAAACGCCTGTTTTGGGACTCTGCAGAGAAAGTCTCTGCAGGCTGCTGAATCCACACACGGGTTTAACTCTGGAAGTTGAGTGCACACATTGACAACCGTTCTGTTAGATAGCTGCGTTTTGGATTTAGAAGCAGATATTTCCCTGTGCTTACTGCTGTTTCTTCCATATGCCGGTAATGGGCTGAAAACGCCTGTTTGGGGACTCTGCAGAGAAAGTCTCTGCAGACTGCTGAATCCACACACGGGTTTAACTCTGGAAGTTGAGTGCACACATTGACAACCGTTCTGTTAGATAGCTGCGTTTTGGATTTAGAAGCAGATATTTCCCTGTGCTTACTGCTGCTTCTTCCATATGCCGGTAATGGGCTGAAAACGCCTGTTTTGGGACTCTGCAGAGAAAGTGTTTGCAGACTGCTGAATCCACACACGGGTTTAACTCTGGAAGTTGAGTGCACACATTGACAACCGTTCTGTTAGATAGCTGCGTTTTGGATTTAGAAGCAGATATTTCCCTGTGCTTAATGCTGTTTCTTCCATATGCCGGTAATGGGCTGAAAACGCCTGTTTTGGGACTCTGCAGAGAAAGTGTTTGCAGACTGCTGAATCCACACACGGGTTTACCTCTGGAAGTTGAGTGCACACATTGACAACCGTTCTGTTAGGTAGCTGCGTTTTGGATTTAGAAGCAGATATTTCCCTGTGCTTACTGCTGTTTCTTCCCTATGCCGGTAATGGACTGAAAACGCCTGTTTTGGGACTCTGCAGAGAAAGTCTCTGCAGACTGCTGAATCCACACACGGGTTTAACTCTGGAAGTTGAGTGCACACATTGACAACCGTTCTGTTAGATAGCTGCGTTTTGGATTTAGAAGCAGATATTTCCCTGTGCTTACTGCTGTTTCTTCCATATGCCGGTAATGGGCTGAAAACGCCTGTTTTGGGACTCTGCAGAGAAAGTCTCTGCAGACTGCTGAATCCACACACGGGTTTAACTCTGGAAGTTGAGTGCACACATTGACAACCGTTCTGTTAGATAGCTGCGTTTTGGATTTAGAAGCAGATATTTCCCTGTGCTTACTGCTGTTTCTTCCATATGCCGGTAATGGGCTGAAAACGCCTGTTTTGGGACTCTGCAGAGAAAGTCTCTGCAGACTGCTGAATCCACACACGGGTTTAACTCTGGAAGTTGAGTGCACACATTGACAACCGTTCTGTTAGATAGCTGCGTTTTGGATTTAGAAGCAGATATTTCCCTGTGCTTACTGCTGTTTCTTCCCTATGCCGGTAATGGACTGAAAACGCCTGTTTTGGGACTCTGCAGAGAAAGTCTCTGCAGACTGCTGAATCCACACACGGGTTTAACTCTGGAAGTTGAGTGCACACATTGACAACCGTTCTGTTAGATAGCTGCGTTTTGGATTTAGAAGCAGATATTTCCCTGTGCTTACTGCTGTTTCTTCCATATGCCGGTAATGGGCTGAAAACGCCTGTTTTGGGACTCTGCAGAGAAAGTCTCTGCAGACTGCTGAATCCACACACGGGTTTAACTCTGGAAGTTGAGTGCACACATTGACAACCGTTCTGTTAGATAGCTGCGTTTTGGATTTAGAAGCAGATATTTCCCTGTGCTTACTGCTGTTTCTTCCATATGCCGGTAATGGGCTGAAAACGCCTGTTTTGGGACTCTGCAGAGAAAGTCTCTGCAGACTGCTGAATCCACACACGGGTTTAACTCTGGAAGTTGAGTGCACACATTGACAACCGTTCTGTTAGATAGCTGCGTTTTGGATTTAGAAGCAGATATTTCCCTGTGCTTACTGCTGTTTCTTCCATATGCCGGTAATGGGCTGAAAACGCCTGTTTTGGGACTCTGCAGAGAAAGTCTCTGCAGACTGCTGAATCCACACACGGGTTTAACTCTGGAAGTTGAGTGCACACATTGACAACCGTTCTGTTAGATAGCTGCGTTTTGGATTTAGAAGCAGATATTTCCCTGTGCTTACTGCTGTTTCTTCCATATGCCGGTAATGGGCTGAAAACGCCTGTTTTGGGACTCTGCAGAGAAAGTCTCTGCAGACTGCTGAATCCACACACGGGTTTAACTCTGGAAGTTGAGTGCACACATTGACAACCGTTCTGTTAGATAGCTGCGTTTTGGATTTAGAAGCAGATATTTCCCTGTGCTTACTGCTGTTTCTTCCATATGCCGGTAATGGGCTGAAAACGCCTGTTTTGGGACTCTGCAGAGAAAGTCTCTGCAGACTGCTGAATCCACACACGGGTTTAACTCTGGAAGTTGAGTGCACACATTGACAACCGTTCTGTTAGATAGCTGCGTTTTGGATTTAGAAGCAGATATTTCCCTGTGCTTACTGCTGTTTCTTCCATATGCCGGTAATGGGCTGAAAACGCCTGTTTTGGGACTCTGCAGAGAAAGTCTCTGCAGACTGCTGAATCCACACACGGGTTTAACTCTGGAAGTTGAGTGCACACATTGACAACCGTTCTGTTAGATAGCTGCGTTTTGGATTTAGAAGCAGATATTTCCCTGTGCTTACTGCTGTTTCTTCCACATGCCGGTAATGGGCTGAAAATGCTTGTTTTGGGACTCTGCAGAGAAAGTCTCTGCAGACTGCTGAATCCACACACGGGTTTAACTCTGGAAGTTGAGTGCACACATTGACAACCGCTCTGTTAGATAGCTGCGTTTTGGATTTAGAAGCAGATATTTCCCTGTGCTTACTGCTGTTTCTTCCATATGCCGGTAATGGGCTGAAAACGCCTGTTTTGGGACTCTGCAGAGAAAGTCTCTGCAGACTGCTGAATCCACACACGGGTTTAACTCTGGAAGTTGAGTGCACACATTGACAACTGTTCTGTTAGATAGCTTCGTTTTGGATTTAGAAGCAGATATTTCCCTGTGCTTACTGCTGCTTCTTCCATATGCCGGTAATGGGCTGAAAACGCCTGTTTTGGGACTCTGCAGAGAAAGTGTTTGCAGACTGCTGAATCCACACACGGGTTTAACTCTGGAAGTTGAGTGCACACATTGACAACCGTTCTGTTAGATAGCTGCGTTTTGGATTTAGAAGCAGATATTTCCCTGTGCTTACTGCTGTTTCTTCCATATGCCGGTAATGGGCTGAAAACGCCTGTTTTGGGACACTGCAGAGAAAGTGTTTGCAGACTGCTGAATCCACACACGGGTTTAACTCTGGAAGTTGAGTGCACACATTGACAACCGGTCTGTTAGGTAGCTGCGTTTTGGATTTAGAAGCAGATATTTCCCTGTGCTTACTGCTGTTTCTTCCCTATGCCGGTAATGGACTGAAAACGCCTGTTTTGGGACTCTGCAGAGAAAGTCTCTGCAGACTGCTGAATCCACACACGGGTTTAACTCTGGAAGTTGAGTGCACACATTGACAACCGTTCTGTTAGATAGCTGCGTTTTGGATTTAGAAGCAGATATTTCCCTGTGCTTACTGCTGTTTCTTCCATATGCCGGTAATGGGCTGAAAACGCCTGTTTTGGGACTCTGCAGAGAAAGTCTCTGCAGACTGCTGAATCCACACACGGGTTTAACTCTGGAAGTTGAGTGCACACATTGACAACCGTTCTGTTAGATAGCTGCGTTTTGGATTTAGAAGCAGATATTTCCCTGTGCTTACTGCTGTTTCTTCCATATGCCGGTAATGGGCTGAAAACGCCTGTTTTGGGACTCTGCAGAGAAAGTCTCTGCAGACTGCTGAATCCACACACGGGTTTAACTCTGGAAGTTGAGTGCACACATTGACAACCGTTCTGTTAGATAGCTGCGTTTTGGATTTAGAAGCAGATATTTCCCTGTGCTTACTGCTGTTTCTTCCATATGCCGGTAATGGGCTGAAAACGCCTGTTTTGGGACTCTGCAGAGAAAGTCTCTGCAGACTGCTGAATCCACACACGGGTTTAACTCTGGAAGTTGAGTGCACACATTGACAACCGTTCTGTTAGATAGCTGCGTTTTGGATTTAGAAGCAGATATTTCCCTGTGCTTACTGCTGTTTCTTCCATATGCCGGTAATGGGCTGAAAACGCCTGTTTTGGGACTCTGCAGAGAAAGTCTCTGCAGACTGCTGAATCCACACACGGGTTTAACTCTGGAAGTTGAGTGCACACATTGACAACCGTTCTGTTAGATAGCTGCGTTTTGGATTTAGAAGCAGATATTTCCCTGTGCTTACTGCTGTTTCTTCCATATGCCGGTAATGGGCTGAAAACGCCTGTTTTGGGACTCTGCAGAGAAAGTCTCTGCAGACTGCTGAATCCACACACGGGTTTAACTCTGGAAGTTGAGTGCACACATTGACAACCGTTCTGTTAGATAGCTGCGTTTTGGATTTAGAAGCAGATATTTCCCTGTGCTTACTGCTGTTTCTTCCATATGCCGGTAATGGGCTGAAAACGCCTGTTTTGGGACTCTGCAGAGAAAGTCTCTGCAGACTGCTGAATCCACACACGGGTTTAACTCTGGAAGTTGAGTGCACACATTGACAACCGTTCTGTTAGATAGCTGCGTTTTGGATTTAGAAGCAGATATTTCCCTGTGCTTACTGCTGTTTCTTCCATATGCCGGTAATGGGCTGAAAACGCCTGTTTTGGGACTCTGCAGAGAAAGTCTCTGCAGACTGCTGAATCCACACACGGGTTTAACTCTGGAAGTTGAGTGCACACATTGACAACCGTTCTGTTAGATAGCTGCGTTTTGGATTTAGAAGCAGATATTTCCCTGTGCTTACTGCTGTTTCTTCCATATGCCGGTAATGGGCTGAAAACGCCTGTTTTGGGACTCTGCAGAGAAAGTCTCTGCAGACTGCTGAATCCACACACGGGTTTAACTCTGGAAGTTGAGTGCACACATTGACAACCGTTCTGTTAGATAGCTGCGTTTTGGATTTAGAAGCAGATATTTCCCTGTGCTTACTGCTGTTTCTTCCATATGCCGGTAATGGGCTGAAAACGCCTGTTTTGGGACTCTGCAGAGAAAGTCTCTGCAGACTGCTGAATCCACACACGGGTTTAACTCTGGAAGTTGAGTGCACACATTGACAACCGTTCTGTTAGATAGCTGCGTTTTGGATTTAGAAGCAGATATTTCCCTGTGCTTACTGCTGTTTCTTCCATATGCCGGTAATGGGCTGAAAACGCCTGTTTTGGGACTCTGCAGAGAAAGTCTCTGCAGACTGCTGAATCCACACACGGGTTTAACTCTGGAAGTTGAGTGCACACATTGACAACCGTTCTGTTAGATAGCTGCGTTTTGGATTTAGAAGCAGATATTTCCCTGTGCTTACTGCTGTTTCTTCCATATGCCGGTAATGGGCTGAAAACGCCTGTTTTGGGACTCTGCAGAGAAAGTCTCTGCAGACTGCTGAATCCACACACGGGTTTAACTCTGGAAGTTGAGTGCACACATTGACAACCGTTCTGTTAGATAGCTGCGTTTTGGATTTAGAAGCAGATATTTCCCTGTGCTTACTGCTGTTTCTTCCATATGCCGGTAATGGGCTGAAAACGCCTGTTTTGGGACTCTGCAGAGAAAGTCTCTGCAGACTGCTGAATCCACACACGGGTTTAACTCTGGAAGTTGAGTGCACACATTGACAACCGTTCTGTTAGATAGCTGCGTTTTGGATTTAGAAGCAGATATTTCCCTGTGCTTACTGCTGTTTCTTCCATATGCCGGTAATGGGCTGAAAACGCCTGTTTTGGGACTCTGCAGAGAAAGTCTCTGCAGACTGCTGAATCCACACACGGGTTTAACTCTGGAAGTTGAGTGCACACATTGACAACCGTTCTGTTAGATAGCTGCGTTTTGGATTTAGAAGCAGATATTTCCCTGTGCTTACTGCTGTTTCTTCCCTATGCCGGTAATGGGCTGAAAACGCCTGTTTTGGGACTCTGCAGAGAAAGTCTCTGCAGACTGCTGAATCCACACACGGGTTTAACTCTGGAAGTTGAGTGCACACATTGACAACCGTTCTGTTAGATAGCTGCGTTTTGGATTTAGAAGCAGATATTTCCCTGTGCTTACTGCTGTTTCTTCCACATGCCGGTAATGGGCTGAAAATGCTTGTTTTGGGGCTCTGCAGAGAAAGTCTCTGCAGACTGCTGAATCCACACACGGGTTTAACTCTGGAAGTTGAGTGCACACATTGACAACCGCTCTGTTAGATAGCTGCGTTTTGGATTTAGAAGCAGATATTTCCCTGTGCTTACTGCTGTTTCTTCCATATGCCGGTAATGGGCTGAAAACGCCTGTTTTGGGACTCTGCAGAGAAAGTCTCTGCAGACTGCTGAATCCACACACGGGTTTAACTCTGGAAGTTGAGTGCACACATTGACAACCGTTCTGTTAGATAGCTGCGTTTTGGATTTAGAAGCAGATATTTCCCTGTGCTTACTGCTGCTTCTTCCATATGCCGGTAATGGGCTGAAAACGCCTGTTTTGGGACTCTGCAGAGAAAGTGTTTGCAGACTGCTGAATCCACACACGGGTTTAACTCTGGAAGTTGAGTGCACACATTGACAACCGTTCTGTTAGATAGCTGCGTTTTGGATTTAGAAGCAGATATTTCCCTGTGCTTACTGCTGTTTCTTCCATATGCCGGTAATGGGCTGAAAACGCCTGTTTTGGGACACTGCAGAGAAAGTGTTTGCAGACTGCTGAATCCACACACGGGTTTAACTCTGGAAGTTGAGTGCACACATTGACAACCGTTCTGTTAGGTAGCTGCGTTTTGGATTTAGAAGCAGATATTTCCCTGTGCTTACTGCTGTTTCTTCCCTATGCCGGTAATGGACTGAAAACGCCTGTTTTGGGACTCTGCAGAGAAAGTCTCTGCAGACTGCTGAATCCACACACGGGTTTAACTCTGGAAGTTGAGTGCACACATTGACAACCGTTCTGTTAGATAGCTGCGTTTTGGATTTAGAAGCAGATATTTCCCTGTGCTTACTGCTGTTTCTTCCATATGCCGGTAATGGGCTGAAAACGCCTGTTTTGGGACTCTGCAGAGAAAGTCTCTGCAGACTGCTGAATCCACACACGGGTTTAACTCTGGAAGTTGAGTGCACACATTGACAACCGTTCTGTTAGATAGCTGCGTTTTGGATTTAGAAGCAGATATTTCCCTGTGCTTACTGCTGTTTCTTCCATATGCCGGTAATGGGCTGAAAACGCCTGTTTTGGGACTCTGCAGAGAAAGTCTCTGCAGACTGCTGAATCCACACACGGGTTTAACTCTGGAAGTTGAGTGCACACATTGACAACCGTTCTGTTAGATAGCTGCGTTTTGGATTTAGAAGCAGATATTTCCCTGTGCTTACTGCTGTTTCTTCCATATGCCGGTAATGGGCTGAAAACGCCTGTTTTGGGACTCTGCAGAGAAAGTCTCTGCAGACTGCTGAATCCACACACGGGTTTAACTCTGGAAGTTGAGTGCACACATTGACAACCGTTCTGTTAGATAGCTGCGTTTTGGATTTAGAAGCAGATATTTCCCTGTGCTTACTGCTGTTTCTTCCATATGCCGGTAATGGGCTGAAAACGCCTGTTTTGGGACTCTGCAGAGAAAGTCTCTGCAGACTGCTGAATCCACACACGGGTTTAACTCTGGAAGTTGAGTGCACACATTGACAGCCGTTCTGTTAGATAGCTGCGTTTTGGATTTAGAAGCAGATATTTCCCTGTGCTTACTGCTGTTTCTTCCACATGCCGGTAATGGGCTGAAAATGCTTGTTTTGGGACTCTGCAGAGAAAGTCTCTGCAGACTGCTGAATCCACACACGGGTTTAACTCTGGAAGTTGAGTGCACACATTGACAACCGCTCTGTTAGATAGCTGCGTTTTGGATTTAGAAGCAGATATTTCCCTGTGCTTACTGCTGTTTCTTCCATATGCCGGTAATGGGCTGAAAACGCCTGTTTTGGGACTCTGCAGAGAAAGTCTCTGCAGACTGCTGAATCCACACACGGGTTTAACTCTGGAAGTTGAGTGCACACATTGACAACCGTTCTGTTAGATAGCTGCGTTTTGGATTTAGAAGCAGATATTTCCCTGTGCTTACTGCTGTTTCTTCCATATGCCGGTAATGGGCTGAAAACGCCTGTTTTGGGACTCTGCAGAGAAAGTCTCTGCAGACTGCTGAATCCACACACGGGTTTAACTCTGGAAGTTGAGTGCACACATTGACAACCGTTCTGTTAGATAGCTGCGTTTTGGATTTAGAAGCAGATATTTCCCTGTGCTTACTGCTGTTTCTTCCGTATGCCGGTAATGGGCTGAAAACGCCTGTTTTGGGACACTGCAGAGAAAGTGTTTGCAGACTGCTGAATCCACACACGGGTTTAACTCTGGAAGTTGAGTGCACACATTGACAACCGTTCTGTTAGGTAGCTGCGTTTTGGATTTAGAAGCAGATATTTCCCTGTGCTTACTGCTGTTTCTTCCCTATGCCGGTAATGGACTGAAAACGCCTGTTTTGGGACTCTGCAGAGAAAGTCTCTGCAGACTGCTGAATCCACACACGGGTTTAACTCTGGAAGTTGAGTGCACACATTGACAACCGTTCTGTTAGATAGCTGCGTTTTGGATTTAGAAGCAGATATTTCCCTGTGCTTACTGCTGTTTCTTCCATATGCCGGTAATGGGCTGAAAACGCCTGTTTTGGGACTCTGCAGAGAAAGTCTCTGCAGACTGCTGAATCCACACACGGGTTTAACTCTGGAAGTTGAGTGCACACATTGACAACCATTCTGTTAGATAGCTGCGTTTTGGATTTAGAAGCAGATATTTCCCTGTGCTTACTGCTGTTTCTTCCATATGCCGGTAATGGGCTGAAAACGCCTGTTTTGGGACTCTGCAGAGAAAGTCTCTGCAGACTGCTGAATCCACACACGGGTTTAACTCTGGAAGTTGAGTGCACACATTGACAACCGTTCTGTTAGATAGCTGCGTTTTGGATTTAGAAGCAGATATTTCCCTGTGCTTACTGCTGTTTCTTCCGTATGCCGGTAATGGGCTGAAAACGCCTGTTTTGGGACACTGCAGAGAAAGTGTTTGCAGACTGCTGAATCCACACACGGGTTTAACTCTGGAAGTTGAGTGCACACATTGACAACCGTTCTGTTAGGTAGCTGCGTTTTGGATTTAGAAGCAGATATTTCCCTGTGCTTACTGCTGTTTCTTCCCTATGCCGGTAATGGACTGAAAACGCCTGTTTTGGGACTCTGCAGAGAAAGTCTCTGCAGACTGCTGAATCCACACACGGGTTTAACTCTGGAAGTTGAGTGCACACATTGACAACCGTTCTGTTAGATAGCTGCGTTTTGGATTTAGAAGCAGATATTTCCCTGTGCTTACTGCTGTTTCTTCCATATGCCGGTAATGGGCTGAAAACGCCTGTTTTGGGACTCTGCAGAGAAAGTCTCTGCAGACTGCTGAATCCACACACGGGTTTAACTCTGGAAGTTGAGTGCACACATTGACAACCATTCTGTTAGATAGCTGCGTTTTGGATTTAGAAGCAGATATTTCCCTGTGCTTACTGCTGTTTCTTCCATATGCCGGTAATGGGCTGAAAACGCCTGTTTTGGGACTCTGCAGAGAAAGTCTCTGCAGACTGCTGAATCCACACACGGGTTTAACTCTGGAAGTTGAGTGCACACATTGACAACCGTTCTGTTAGATAGCTGCGTTTTGGATTTAGAAGCAGATATTTCCCTGTGCTTACTGCTGTTTCTTCCATATGCCGGTAATGGGCTGAAAACGCCTGTTTTGGGACTCTGCAGAGAAAGTCTCTGCAGACTGCTGAATCCACACACGGGTTTAACTCTGGAAGTTGAGTGCACACATTGACAACCGTTCTGTTAGATAGCTGCGTTTTGGATTTAGAGGCAGATATTTCCCTGTGCTTACTGCTGTTTCTTCCATATGCCGGTAATGGGCTGAAAACGCCTGTTTTGGGACTCTGCAGAGAAAGTCTCTGCAGACTGCTGAATCCACACACGGGTTTAACTCTGGAAGTTGAGTGCACACATTGACAACCGTTCTGTTAGATAGCTGCGTTTTGGATTTAGAAGCAGATATTTCCCTGTGCTTACTGCTGCTTCTTCCATATGCCGGTAATGGGCTGAAAACGCCTGTTTTGGGACTCTGCAGAGAAAGTGTTTGCAGACTGCTGAATCCACACACGGGTTTAACTCTGGAAGTTGAGTGCACACATTGACAACCGTTCTGTTAGATAGCTGCGTTTTGGATTTAGAAGCAGATATTTCCCTGTGCTTACTGCTGTTTCTTCCATATGCCGGTAATGGGCTGAAAACGCCTGTTTTGGGACTCTGCAGAGAAAGTCTCTGCAGACTGCTGAATCCACACACGGGTTTACCTCTGGAAGTTGAGTGCACACATTGACAACCGTTCTGTTAGATAGCTGCGTTTTGGATTTAGAAGCAGATATTTCCCTGTGCTTACTGCTGTTTCTTCCCTATGCCGGTAATGGACTGAAAACGCCTGTTTTGGGACTCTGCAGAGAAAGTCTCTGCAGACTGCTGAATCCACACACGGGTTTAACTCTGGAAGTTGAGTGCACACATTGACAACCGTTCTGTTAGATAGCTGCGTTTTGGATTTAGAAGCAGATATTTCCCTGTGCTTACTGCTGTTTCTTCCATATGCCGGTAATGGGCTGAAAACGCCTGTTTTGGGACTCTGCAGAGAAAGTCTCTGCAGACTGCTGAATCCACACACGGGTTTAACTCTGGAAGTTGAGTGCACACATTGACAACCGTTCTGTTAGATAGCTGCGTTTTGGATTTAGAAGCAGATATTTCCCTATGCTTACTGCTGTTTCTTCCATATGCCGGTAATGGGCTGAAAACGCCTGTTTTGGGACTCTGCAGAGAAAGTCTCTGCAGACTGCTGAATCCACACACGGGTTTAACTCTGGAAGTTGAGTGCACACATTGACAACCGTTCTGTTAGATAGCTGCGTTTTGGATTTAGAAGCAGATATTTCCCTGTGCTTACTGCTGTTTCTTCCATATGCCGGTAATGGGCTGAAAACGCCTGTTTTGGGACTCTGCAGAGAAAGTCTCTGCAGACTGCTGAATCCACACACGGGTTTAACTCTGGAAGTTGAGTGCACACATTGACAACCGTTCTGTTAGATAGCTGCGTTTTGGATTTAGAAGCAGATATTTCCCTGTGCTTACTGCTGTTTCTTCCATATGCCGGTAATGGGCTGAAAACGCCTGTTTTGGGACTCTGCAGAGAAAGTCTCTGCAGACTGCTGAATCCACACACGGGTTTAACTCTGGAAGTTGAGTGCACACATTGACAACCGTTCTGTTAGATAGCTGCGTTTTGGATTTAGAAGCAGATATTTCCCTGTGCTTACTGCTGTTTCTTCCATATGCCGGTAATGGGCTGAAAACGCCTGTTTTGGGACTCTGCAGAGAAAGTCTCTGCAGACTGCTGAATCCACACACGGGTTTAACTCTGGAAGTTGAGTGCACACATTGACAACCGTTCTGTTAGATAGCTGCGTTTTGGATTTAGAAGCAGATATTTCCCTGTGCTTACTGCTGTTTCTTCCATATGCCGGTAATGGGCTGAAAACGCCTGTTTTGGGACTCTGCAGAGAAAGTCTCTGCAGACTGCTGAATCCACACACGGGTTTAACTCTGGAAGTTGAGTGCACACATTGACAACCGTTCTGTTAGATAGCTGCGTTTTGGATTTAGAAGCAGATATTTCCCTGTGCTTACTGCTGTTTCTTCCATATGCCGGTAATGGGCTGAAAACGCCTGTTTTGGGACTCTGCAGAGAAAGTCTCTGCAGACTGCTGAATCCACACACGGGTTTAACTCTGGAAGTTGAGTGCACACATTGACAACCGTTCTGTTAGATAGCTGCGTTTTGGATTTAGAAGCAGATATTTCCCTGTGCTTACTGCTGTTTCTTCCATATGCCGGTAATGGGCTGAAAACGCCTGTTTTGGGACTCTGCAGAGAAAGTCTCTGCAGACTGCTGAATCCACACACGGGTTTAACTCTGGAAGTTGAGTGCACACATTGACAACCGTTCTGTTAGATAGCTGCGTTTTGGATTTAGAAGCAGATATTTCCCTGTGCTTACTGCTGTTTCTTCCATATGCCGGTAATGGGCTGAAAACGCCTGTTTTGGGACTCTGCAGAGAAAGTCTCTGCAGACTGCTGAATCCACACACGGGTTTAACTCTGGAAGTTGAGTGCACACATTGACAACCGTTCTGTTAGATAGCTGCGTTTTGGATTTAGAAGCAGATATTTCCCTGTGCTTACTGCTGTTTCTTCCACATGCCGGTAATGGGCTGAAAATGCTTGTTTTGGGACTCTGCAGAGAAAGTCTCTGCAGACTGCTGAATCCACACACGGGTTTAACTCTGGAAGTTGAGTGCACACATTGACAACCGCTCTGTTAGATAGCTGCGTTTTGGATTTAGAAGCAGATATTTCCCTGTGCTTACTGCTGTTTCTTCCATATGCCGGTAATGGGCTGAAAACGCCTGTTTTGGGACTCTGCAGAGAAAGTCTCTGCAGACTGCTGAATCCACACACGGGTTTAACTCTGGAAGTTGAGTGCACACATTGACAACCGTTCTGTTAGATAGCTGCGTTTTGGATTTAGAAGCAGATATTTCCCTGTGCTTACTGCTGCTTCTTCCATATGCCGGTAATGGGCTGAAAACGCCTGTTTTGGGACTCTGCAGAGAAAGTGTTTGCAGACTGCTGAATCCACACACGGGTTTAACTCTGGAAGTTGAGTGCACACATTGACAACCGTTCTGTTAGATAGCTGCGTTTTGGATTTAGAAGCAGATATTTCCCTGTGCTTACTGCTGTTTCTTCCATATGCCGGTAATGGGCTGAAAACGCCTGTTTTGGGACACTGCAGAGAAAGTGTTTGCAGACTGCTGAATCCACACACGGGTTTAACTCTGGAAGTTGAGTGCACACATTGACAACCGTTCTGTTAGGTAGCTGCGTTTTGGATTTAGAAGCAGATATTTCCCTGTGCTTACTGCTGTTTCTTCCCTATGCCGGTAATGGACTGAAAACGCCTGTTTTGGGACTCTGCAGAGAAAGTCTCTGCAGACTGCTGAATCCACACACGGGTTTAACTCTGGAAGTTGAGTGCACACATTGACAACCGTTCTGTTAGATAGCTGCGTTTTGGATTTAGAAGCAGATATTTCCCTGTGCTTACTGCTGTTTCTTCCATATGACGGTAATGGGCTGAAAACGCCTGTTTTGGGACTCTGCAGAGAAAGTCTCTGCAGACTGCTGAATCCACACACGGGTTTAACTCTGGAAGTTGAGTGCACACATTGACAACCGTTCTGTTAGATAGCTGCGTTTTGGATTTAGAAGCAGATATTTCCCTGTGCTTACTGCTGTTTCTTCCATATGCCGGTAATGGGCTGAAAACGCCTGTTTTGGGACTCTGCAGAGAAAGTCTCTGCAGACTGCTGAATCCACACACGGGTTTAACTCTGGAAGTTGAGTGCACACATTGACAACCGTTCTGTTAGATAGCTGCGTTTTGGATTTAGAAGCAGATATTTCCCTGTGCTTACTGCTGTTTCTTCCATATGCCGGTAATGGGCTGAAAACGCCTGTTTTGGGACTCTGCAGAGAAAGTCTCTGCAGACTGCTGAATCCACACACGGGTTTAACTCTGGAAGTTGAGTGCACACATTGACAACCGTTCTGTTAGATAGCTGCGTTTTGGATTTAGAAGCAGATATTTCCCTGTGCTTACTGCTGTTTCTTCCATATGCCGGTAATGGGCTGAAAACGCCTGTTTTGGGACTCTGCAGAGAAAGTCTCTGCAGACTGCTGAATCCACACACGGGTTTAACTCTGGAAGTTGAGTGCACACATTGACAACCGTTCTGTTAGATAGCTGCGTTTTGGATTTAGAAGCAGATATTTCCCTGTGCTTACTGCTGTTTCTTCCATATGCCGGTAATGGGCTGAAAACGCCTGTTTTGGGACTCTGCAGAGAAAGTCTCTGCAGACTGCTGAATCCACACACGGGTTTAACTCTGGAAGTTGAGTGCACACATTGACAACCGTTCTGTTAGATAGCTGCGTTTTGGATTTAGAAGCAGATATTTCCCTGTGCTTACTGCTGTTTCTTCCATATGCCGGTAATGGGCTGAAAACGCCTGTTTTGGGACTCTGCAGAGAAAGTCTCTGCAGACTGCTGAATCCACACACGGGTTTAACTCTGGAAGTTGAGTGCACACATTGACAACCGTTCTGTTAGATAGCTGCGTTTTGGATTTAGAAGCAGATATTTCCCTGTGCTTACTGCTGTTTCTTCCATATGCCGGTAATGGGCTGAAAACGCCTGTTTTGGGACTCTGCAGAGAAAGTCTCTGCAGACTGCTGAATCCACACACGGGTTTAACTCTGGAAGTTGAGTGCACACATTGACAACCGTTCTGTTAGATAGCTGCGTTTTGGATTTAGAAGCAGATATTTCCCTGTGCTTACTGCTGTTTCTTCCATATGCCGGTAATGGGCTGAAAACGCCTGTTTTGGGACTCTGCAGAGAAAGTCTCTGCAGACTGCTGAATCCACACACGGGTTTAACTCTGGAAGTTGAGTGCACACATTGACAACCGTTCTGTTAGATAGCTGCGTTTTGGATTTAGAAGCAGATATTTCCCTGTGCTTACTGCTGTTTCTTCCATATGCCGGTAATGGGCTGAAAACGCCTGTTTTGGGACTCTGCAGAGAAAGTCTCTGCAGACTGCTGAATCCACACACGGGTTTAACTCTGGAAGTTGAGTGCACACATTGACAACCGTTCTGTTAGATAGCTGCGTTTTGGATTTAGAAGCAGATATTTCCCTGTGCTTACTGCTGTTTCTTCCACATGCCGGTAATGGGCTGAAAATGCTTGTTTTGGGACTCTGCAGAGAAAGTCTCTGCAGACTGCTGAATCCACACACGGGTTTAACTCTGGAAGTTGAGTGCACACATTGACAACCGCTCTGTTAGATAGCTGCGTTTTGGATTTAGAAGCAGATATTTCCCTGTGCTTACTGCTGTTTCTTCCATATGCCGGTAATGGGCTGAAAACGCCTGTTTTGGGACTCTGCAGAGAAAGTCTCTGCAGACTGCTGAATCCACACACGGGTTTAACTCTGGAAGTTGAGTGCACACATTGACAACCGTTCTGTTAGATAGCTGCGTTTTGGATTTAGAAGCAGATATTTCCCTGTGCTTACTGCTGCTTCTTCCATATGCCGGTAATGGGCTGAAAACGCCTGTTTTGGGACTCTGCAGAGAAAGTCTCTGCAGACTGCTGAATCCACACACGGGTTTACCTCTGGAAGTTGAGTGCACACATTGACAACCGTTCTGTTAGATAGCTGCGTTTTGGATTTAGAAGCAGATATTTCCCTGTGCTTACTGCTGTTTCTTCCATATGCCGGTAATGGGCTGAAAACGCCTGTTTTGGGACACTGCAGAGAAAGTGTTTGCAGACTGCTGAATCCACACACGGGTTTAACTCTGGAAGTTGAGTGCACACATTGACAACCGTTCTGTTAGGTAGCTGCGTTTTGGATTTAGAAGCAGATATTTCCCTGTGCTTACTGCTGTTTCTTCCCTATGCCGGTAATGGACTGAAAACGCCTGTTTTGGGACTCTGCAGAGAAAGTCTCTGCAGACTGCTGAATCCACACACGGGTTTAACTCTGGAAGTTGAGTGCACACATTGACAACCGTTCTGTTAGATAGCTGCGTTTTGGATTTAGAAGCAGATATTTCCCTGTGCTTACTGCTGTTTCTTCCATATGCCGGTAATGGGCTGAAAACGCCTGTTTTGGGACTCTGCAGAGAAAGTCTCTGCAGACTGCTGAATCCACACACGGGTTTAACTCTGGAAGTTGAGTGCACACATTGACAACCGTTCTGTTAGATAGCTGCGTTTTGGATTTAGAAGCAGATATTTCCCTGTGCTTACTGCTGTTTCTTCCATATGCCGGTAATGGGCTGAAAACGCCTGTTTTGGGACTCTGCAGAGAAAGTCTCTGCAGACTGCTGAATCCACACACGGGTTTAACTCTGGAAGTTGAGTGCACACATTGACAACCGTTCTGTTAGATAGCTGCGTTTTGGATTTAGAAGCAGATATTTCCCTGTGCTTACTGCTGTTTCTTCCATATGCCGGTAATGGGCTGAAAACGCCTGTTTTGGGACTCTGCAGAGAAAGTCTCTGCAGACTGCTGAATCCACACACGGGTTTAACTCTGGAAGTTGAGTGCACACATTGACAACCGTTCTGTTAGATAGCTGCGTTTTGGATTTAGAAGCAGATATTTCCCTGTGCTTACTGCTGTTTCTTCCATATGCCGGTAATGGGCTGAAAACGCCTGTTTTGGGACTCTGCAGAGAAAGTCTCTGCAGACTGCTGAATCCACACACGGGTTTAACTCTGGAAGTTGAGTGCACACATTGACAACCGTTCTGTTAGATAGCTGCGTTTTGGATTTAGAAGCAGATATTTCCCTGTGCTTACTGCTGTTTCTTCCATATGCCGGTAATGGGCTGAAAACGCCTGTTTTGGGACTCTGCAGAGAAAGTCTCTGCAGACTGCTGAATCCACACACGGGTTTAACTCTGGAAGTTGAGTGCACACATTGACAACCGTTCTGTTAGATAGCTGCGTTTTGGATTTAGAAGCAGATATTTCCCTGTGCTTACTGCTGTTTCTTCCATATGCCGGTAATGGGCTGAAAACGCCTGTTTTGGGACTCTGCAGAGAAAGTCTCTGCAGACTGCTGAATCCACACACGGGTTTAACTCTGGAAGTTGAGTGCACACATTGACAACCGTTCTGTTAGATAGCTGCGTTTTGGATTTAGAAGCAGATATTTCCCTGTGCTTACTGCTGTTTCTTCCATATGCCGGTAATGGGCTGAAAACGCCTGTTTTGGGACTCTGCAGAGAAAGTCTCTGCAGACTGCTGAATCCACACACGGGTTTAACTCTGGAAGTTGAGTGCACACATTGACAACCGTTCTGTTAGATAGCTGCGTTTTGGATTTAGAAGCAGATATTTCCCTGTGCTTACTGCTGTTTCTTCCATATGCCGGTAATGGGCTGAAAACGCCTGTTTTGGGACTCTGCAGAGAAAGTCTCTGCAGACTGCTGAATCCACACACGGGTTTAACTCTGGAAGTTGAGTGCACACATTGACAACCGTTCTGTTAGATAGCTGCGTTTTGGATTTAGAAGCAGATATTTCCCTGTGCTTACTGCTGTTTCTTCCATATGCCGGTAATGGACTGAAAACGCCTGTTTTGGGACTCTGCAGAGAAAGTCTCTGCAGACTGCTGAATCCACACACGGGTTTAACTCTGGAAATTGAGTGCACACATTGACAACCGTTCTGTTAGATAGCTGCGTTTTGGATTTAGAAGCAGATATTTCCCTGTGCTTACTGCTGTTTCTTCCACATGCCGGTAATGGGCTGAAAATGCTTGTTTTGGGGCTCTGCAGAGAAAGTCTCTGCAGACTGCTGAATCCACACACGGGTTTAACTCTGGAAGTTGAGTGCACACATTGACAACCGCTCTGTTAGATAGCTGCGTTTTGGATTTAGAAGCAGATATTTCCCTGTGCTTACTGCTGTTTCTTCCATATGCCGGTAATGGGCTGAAAACGCCTGTTTTGGGACTCTGCAGAGAAAGTCTCTGCAGACTGCTGAATCCACACACGGGTTTAACTCTGGAAGTTGAGTGCACACATTGACAACCGTTCTGTTAGATAGCTGCGTTTTGGATTTAGAAGCAGATATTTCCCTGTGCTTACTGCTGTTTCTTCCATATGCCGGTAATGGGCTGAAAACGCCTGTTTTGGGACTCTGCAGAGAAAGTCTCTGCAGACTGCTGAATCCACACACGGGTTTAACTCTGGAAGTTGAGTGCACACATTGACAACCGTTCTGTTAGATAGCTGCGTTTTGGATTTAGAAGCAGATATTTCCCTGTGCTTACTGCTGTTTCTTCCATATGCCGGTAATGGGCTGAAAACGCCTGTTTTGGGACTCTGCAGAGAAAGTCTCTGCAGACTGCTGAATCCACACACGGGTTTAACTCTGGAAGTTGAGTGCACACATTGACAACCGTTCTGTTAGATAGCTGCGTTTTGGATTTAGAAGCAGATATTTCCCTGTGCTTACTGCTGTTTCTTCCACATGCCGGTAATGGGCTGAAAATGCTTGTTTTGGGACTCTGCAGAGAAAGTCTCTGCAGACTGCTGAATCCACACACGGGTTTAACTCTGGAAGTTGAGTGCACACATTGACAACCGCTCTGTTAGATAGCTGCGTTTTGGATTTAGAAGCAGATATTTCCCTGTGCTTACTGCTGTTTCTTCCATATGCCGGTAATGGGCTGAAAACGCCTGTTTTGGGACTCTGCAGAGAAAGTCTCTGCAGACTGCTGAATCCACACACGGGTTTAACTCTGGAAGTTGAGTGCACACATTGACAACCGTTCTGTTAGATAGCTGCGTTTTGGATTTAGAAGCAGATATTTCCCTGTGCTTACTGCTGCTTCTTCCATATGCCGGTAATGGGCTGAAAACGCCTGTTTTGGGACTCTGCAGAGAAAGTCTCTGCAGACTGCTGAATCCACACACGGGTTTACCTCTGGAAGTTGAGTGCACACATTGACAACCGTTCTGTTAGATAGCTGCGTTTTGGATTTAGAAGCAGATATTTCCCTGTGCTTACTGCTGTTTCTTCCATATGCCGGTAATGGGCTGAAAACGCCTGTTTTGGGACACTGCAGAGAAAGTGTTTGCAGACTGCTGAATCCACACACGGGTTTAACTCTGGAAGTTGAGTGCACACATTGACAACCGTTCTGTTAGGTAGCTGCGTTTTGGATTTAGAAGCAGATATTTCCCTGTGCTTACTGCTGTTTCTTCCCTATGCCGGTAATGGACTGAAAACGCCTGTTTTGGGACTCTGCAGAGAAAGTCTCTGCAGACTGCTGAATCCACACACGGGTTTAACTCTGGAAGTTGAGTGCACACATTGACAACCGTTCTGTTAGATAGCTGCGTTTTGGATTTAGAAGCAGATATTTCCCTGTGCTTACTGCTGTTTCTTCCATATGCCGGTAATGGGCTGAAAACGCCTGTTTTGGGACTCTGCAGAGAAAGTCTCTGCAGACTGCTGAATCCACACACGGGTTTAACTCTGGAAGTTGAGTGCACACATTGACAACCGTTCTGTTAGATAGCTGCGTTTTGGATTTAGAAGCAGATATTTCCCTGTGCTTACTGCTGTTTCTTCCATATGCCGGTAATGGGCTGAAAACGCCTGTTTTGGGACTCTGCAGAGAAAGTCTCTGCAGACTGCTGAATCCACACACGGGTTTAACTCTGGAAGTTGAGTGCACACATTGACAACCGTTCTGTTAGATAGCTGCGTTTTGGATTTAGAAGCAGATATTTCCCTGTGCTTACTGCTGTTTCTTCCATATGCCGGTAATGGGCTGAAAACGCCTGTTTTGGGACTCTGCAGAGAAAGTCTCTGCAGACTGCTGAATCCACACACGGGTTTAACTCTGGAAGTTGAGTGCACACATTGACAACCGTTCTGTTAGATAGCTGCGTTTTGGATTTAGAAGCAGATATTTCCCTGTGCTTACTGCTGTTTCTTCCATATGCCGGTAATGGGCTGAAAACGCCTGTTTTGGGACTCTGCAGAGAAAGTCTCTGCAGACTGCTGAATCCACACACGGGTTTAACTCTGGAAGTTGAGTGCACACATTGACAACCGTTCTGTTAGATAGCTGCGTTTTGGATTTAGAAGCAGATATTTCCCTGTGCTTACTGCTGTTTCTTCCATATGCCGGTAATGGGCTGAAAACGCCTGTTTTGGGACTCTGCAGAGAAAGTCTCTGCAGACTGCTGAATCCACACACGGGTTTAACTCTGGAAGTTGAGTGCACACATTGACAACCGTTCTGTTAGATAGCTGCGTTTTGGATTTAGAAGCAGATATTTCCCTGTGCTTACTGCTGTTTCTTCCATATGCCGGTAATGGGCTGAAAACGCCTGTTTTGGGACTCTGCAGAGAAAGTCTCTGCAGACTGCTGAATCCACACACGGGTTTAACTCTGGAAGTTGAGTGCACACATTGACAACCGTTCTGTTAGATAGCTGCGTTTTGGATTTAGAAGCAGATATTTCCCTGTGCTTACTGCTGTTTCTTCCATATGCCGGTAATGGGCTGAAAACGCCTGTTTTGGGACTCTGCAGAGAAAGTCTCTGCAGACTGCTGAATCCACACACGGGTTTAACTCTGGAAGTTGAGTGCACACATTGACAACCGTTCTGTTAGATAGCTGCGTTTTGGATTTAGAAGCAGATATTTCCCTGTGCTTACTGCTGTTTCTTCCATATGCCGGTAATGGGCTGAAAACGCCTGTTTTGGGACTCTGCAGAGAAAGTCTCTGCAGACTGCTGAATCCACACACGGGTTTAACTCTGGAAGTTGAGTGCACACATTGACAACCGTTCTGTTAGATAGCTGCGTTTTGGATTTAGAAGCAGATATTTCCCTGTGCTTACTGCTGTTTCTTCCATATGCCGGTAATGGACTGAAAACGCCTGTTTTGGGACTCTGCAGAGAAAGTCTCTGCAGACTGCTGAATCCACACACGGGTTTAACTCTGGAAATTGAGTGCACACATTGACAACCGTTCTGTTAGATAGCTGCGTTTTGGATTTAGAAGCAGATATTTCCCTGTGCTTACTGCTGTTTCTTCCACATGCCGGTAATGGGCTGAAAATGCTTGTTTTGGGGCTCTGCAGAGAAAGTCTCTGCAGACTGCTGAATCCACACACGGGTTTAACTCTGGAAGTTGAGTGCACACATTGACAACCGCTCTGTTAGATAGCTGCGTTTTGGATTTAGAAGCAGATATTTCCCTGTGCTTACTGCTGTTTCTTCCATATGCCGGTAATGGGCTGAAAACGCCTGTTTTGGGACTCTGCAGAGAAAGTCTCTGCAGACTGCTGAATCCACACACGGGTTTAACTCTGGAAGTTGAGTGCACACATTGACAACCGTTCTGTTAGATAGCTGCGTTTTGGATTTAGAAGCAGATATTTCCCTGTGCTTACTGCTGTTTCTTCCATATGCCGGTAATGGGCTGAAAACGCCTGTTTTGGGACACTGCAGAGAAAGTGTTTGCAGACTGCTGAATCCACACACGGGTTTAACTCTGGAAGTTGAGTGCACACATTGACAACCGTTCTGTTAGGTAGCTGCGTTTTGGATTTAGAAGCAGATATTTCCCTGTGCTTACTGCTGTTTCTTCCCTATGCCGGTAATGGACTGAAAACGCCTGTTTTGGGACTCTGCAGAGAAAGTCTCTGCAGACTGCTGAATCCACACACGGGTTTAACTCTGGAAGTTGAGTGCACACATTGACAACCGTTCTGTTAGGTAGCTGCGTTTTGGATTTAGAAGCAGATATTTCCCTGTGCTTACTGCTGTTTCTTCCCTATGCCGGTAATGGACTGAAAACGCCTGTTTTGGGACTCTGCAGAGAAAGTCTCTGCAGACTGCTGAATCCACACACGGGTTTAACTCTGGAAGTTGAGTGCACACATTGACAACCGTTCTGTTAGATAGCTGCGTTTTGGATTTAGAAGCAGATATTTCCCTGTGCTTACTGCTGTTTCTTCCATATGACGGTAATGGGCTGAAAACGCCTGTTTTGGGACTCTGCAGAGAAAGTCTCTGCAGACTGCTGAATCCACACACGGGTTTAACTCTGGAAGTTGAGTGCACACATTGACAACCGTTCTGTTAGATAGCTGCGTTTTGGATTTAGAAGCAGATATTTCCCTGTGCTTACTGCTGTTTCTTCCATATGCCGGTAATGGGCTGAAAACGCCTGTTTTGGGACTCTGCAGAGAAAGTCTCTGCAGACTGCTGAATCCACACACGGGTTTAACTCTGGAAGTTGAGTGCACACATTGACAACCGTTCTGTTAGATAGCTGCGTTTTGGATTTAGAAGCAGATATTTCCCTGTGCTTACTGCTGTTTCTTCCATATGCCGGTAATGGGCTGAAAACGCCTGTTTTGGGACTCTGCAGAGAAAGTCTCTGCAGACTGCTGAATCCACACACGGGTTTAACTCTGGAAGTTGAGTGCACACATTGACAACCGTTCTGTTAGATAGCTGCGTTTTGGATTTAGAAGCAGATATTTCCCTGTGCTTACTGCTGTTTCTTCCATATGCCGGTAATGGGCTGAAAACGCCTGTTTTGGGACTCTGCAGAGAAAGTCTCTGCAGACTGCTGAATCCACACACGGGTTTAACTCTGGAAGTTGAGTGCACACATTGACAACCGTTCTGTTAGATAGCTGCGTTTTGGATTTAGAAGCAGATATTTCCCTGTGCTTACTGCTGTTTCTTCCATATGCCGGTAATGGGCTGAAAACGCCTGTTTTGGGACTCTGCAGAGAAAGTCTCTGCAGACTGCTGAATCCACACACGGGTTTAACTCTGGAAGTTGAGTGCACACATTGACAACCGTTCTGTTAGATAGCTGCGTTTTGGATTTAGAAGCAGATATTTCCCTGTGCTTACTGCTGTTTCTTCCATATGCCGGTAATGGGCTGAAAACGCCTGTTTAGGGACTCTGCAGAGAAAGTCTCTGCAGACTGCTGAATCCACACACGGGTTTAACTCTGGAAGTTGAGTGCACACATTGACAACCGTTCTGTTAGATAGCTGCGTTTTGGATTTAGAAGCAGATATTTCCCTGTGCTTACTGCTGTTTCTTCCATATGCCGGTAATGGGCTGAAAACGCCTGTTTTGGGACTCTGCAGAGAAAGTCTCTGCAGACTGCTGAATCCACACACGGGTTTAACTCTGGAAGTTGAGTGCACACATTGACAACCGTTCTGTTAGATAGCTGCGTTTTGGATTTAGAAGCAGATATTTCCCTGTGCTTACTGCTGTTTCTTCCATATGCCGGTAATGGGCTGAAAACGCCTGTTTTGGGACTCTGCAGAGAAAGTCTCTGCAGACTGCTGAATCCACACACGGGTTTAACTCTGGAAGTTGAGTGCACACATTGACAACCGTTCTGTTAGATAGCTGCGTTTTGGATTTAGAAGCAGATATTTCCCTGTGCTTACTGCTGTTTCTTCCATATGCCGGTAATGGGCTGAAAACGCCTGTTTTGGGACTCTGCAGAGAAAGTCTCTGCAGACTGCTGAATCCACACACGGGTTTAACTCTGGAAGTTGAGTGCACACATTGACAACCGTTCTGTTAGATAGCTGCGTTTTGGATTTAGAAGCAGATATTTCCCTGTGCTTACTGCTGTTTCTTCCACATGCCGGTAATGGGCTGAAAATGCTTGTTTTGGGACTCTGCAGAGAAAGTCTCTGCAGACTGCTGAATCCACACACGGGTTTAACTCTGGAAGTTGAGTGCACACATTGACAACCGCTCTGTTAGATAGCTGCGTTTTGGATTTAGAAGCAGATATTTCCCTGTGCTTACTGCTGTTTCTTCCATATGCCGGTAATGGGCTGAAAACGCCTGTTTTGGGACTCTGCAGAGAAAGTCTCTGCAGACTGCTGAATCCACACACGGGTTTAACTCTGGAAGTTGAGTGCACACATTGACAACCGTTCTGTTAGATAGCTGCGTTTTGGATTTAGAAGCAGATATTTCCCTGTGCTTACTGCTGCTTCTTCCATATGCCGGTAATGGGCTGAAAACGCCTGTTTTGGGACTCTGCAGAGAAAGTCTCTGCAGACTGCTGAATCCACACACGGGTTTACCTCTGGAAGTTGAGTGCACACATTGACAACCGTTCTGTTAGATAGCTGTGTTTTGGATTTAGAAGCAGATATTTCCCTGTGCTTACTGCTGTTTCTTCCATATGCCGGTAATGGGCTGAAAACGCCTGTTTTGGGACACTGCAGAGAAAGTGTTTGCAGACTGCTGAATCCACACACGGGTTTAACTCTGGAAGTTGAGTGCACACATTGACAACCGTTCTGTTAGGTAGCTGCGTTTTGGATTTAGAAGCAGATATTTCCCTGTGCTTACTGCTGTTTCTTCCCTATGCCGGTAATGGACTGAAAACGCCTGTTTTGGGACTCTGCAGAGAAAGTCTCTGCAGACTGCTGAATCCACACACGGGTTTAACTCTGGAAGTTGAGTGCACACATTGACAACCGTTCTGTTAGATAGCTGCGTTTTGGATTTAGAAGCAGATATTTCCCTGTGCTTACTGCTGTTTCTTCCATATGCCGGTAATGGGCTGAAAACGCCTGTTTTGGGACTCTGCAGAGAAAGTCTCTGCAGACTGCTGAATCCACACACGGGTTTAACTCTGGAAGTTGAGTGCACACATTGACAACCGTTCTGTTAGATAGCTGCGTTTTGGATTTAGAAGCAGATATTTCCCTGTGCTTACTGCTGTTTCTTCCATATGCCGGTAATGGGCTGAAAACGCCTGTTTTGGGACTCTGCAGAGAAAGTCTCTGCAGACTGCTGAATCCACACACGGGTTTAACTCTGGAAGTTGAGTGCACACATTGACAACCGTTCTGTTAGATAGCTGCGTTTTGGATTTAGAAGCAGATATTTCCCTGTGCTTACTGCTGTTTCTTCCATATGCCGGTAATGGGCTGAAAACGCCTGTTTTGGGACTCTGCAGAGAAAGTCTCTGCAGACTGCTGAATCCACACACGGGTTTAACTCTGGAAGTTGAGTGCACACATTGACAACCGTTCTGTTAGATAGCTGCGTTTTGGATTTAGAAGCAGATATTTCCCTGTGCTTACTGCTGTTTCTTCCATATGCCGGTAATGGGCTGAAAACGCCTGTTTTGGGACTCTGCAGAGAAAGTCTCTGCAGACTGCTGAATCCACACACGGGTTTAACTCTGGAAGTTGAGTGCACACATTGACAACCGTTCTGTTAGATAGCTGCGTTTTGGATTTAGAAGCAGATATTTCCCTGTGCTTACTGCTGTTTCTTCCATATGCCGGTAATGGGCTGAAAACGCCTGTTTTGGGCCTCTGCAGAGAAAGTCTCTGCAGACTGCTGAATCCACACACGGGTTTAACTCTGGAAGTTGAGTGCACACATTGACAACCGTTCTGTTAGATAGCTGCGTTTTGGATTTAGAAGCAGATATTTCCCTGTGCTTACTGCTGTTTCTTCCATATGCCGGTAATGGGCTGAAAACGCCTGTTTTGGGACTCTGCAGAGAAAGTCTCTGCAGACTGCTGAATCCACACACGGGTTTAACTCTGGAAGTTGAGTGCACACATTGACAACCGTTCTGTTAGATAGCTGCGTTTTGGATTTAGAAGCAGATATTTCCCTGTGCTTACTGCTGTTTCTTCCATATGCCGGTAATGGGCTGAAAACGCCTGTTTTGGGACTCTGCAGAGAAAGTCTCTGCAGACTGCTGAATCCACACACGGGTTTAACTCTGGAAGTTGAGTGCACACATTGACAACCGTTCTGTTAGATAGCTGCGTTTTGGATTTAGAAGCAGATATTTCCCTGTGCTTACTGCTGTTTCTTCCATATGCCGGTAATGGACTGAAAACGCCTGTTTTGGGACTCTGCAGAGAAAGTCTCTGCAGACTGCTGAATCCACACACGGGTTTAACTCTGGAAATTGAGTGCACACATTGACAACCGTTCTGTTAGATAGCTGCGTTTTGGATTTAGAAGCAGATATTTCCCTGTGCTTACTGCTGTTTCTTCCACATGCCGGTAATGGGCTGAAAATGCTTGTTTTGGGGCTCTGCAGAGAAAGTCTCTGCAGACTGCTGAATCCACACACGGGTTTAACTCTGGAAGTTGAGTGCACACATTGACAACCGCTCTGTTAGATAGCTGCGTTTTGGATTTAGAAGCAGATATTTCCCTGTGCTTACTGCTGTTTCTTCCATATGCCGGTAATGGGCTGAAAACGCCTGTTTTGGGACTCTGCAGAGAAAGTCTCTGCAGACTGCTGAATCCACACACGGGTTTAACTCTGGAAGTTGAGTGCACACATTGACAACCGTTCTGTTAGATAGCTGCGTTTTGGATTTAGAAGCAGATATTTCCCTGTGCTTACTGCTGTTTCTTCCATATGCCGGTAATGGGCTGAAAACGCCTGTTTTGGGACACTGCAGAGAAAGTGTTTGCAGACTGCTGAATCCACACACGGGTTTAACTCTGGAAGTTGAGTGCACACATTGACAACCGTTCTGTTAGGTAGCTGCGTTTTGGATTTAGAAGCAGATATTTCCCTGTGCTTACTGCTGTTTCTTCCCTATGCCGGTAATGGACTGAAAACGCCTGTTTTGGGACTCTGCAGAGAAAGTCTCTGCAGACTGCTGAATCCACACACGGGTTTAACTCTGGAAGTTGAGTGCACACATTGACAACCGTTCTGTTAGATAGCTGCGTTTTGGATTTAGAAGCAGATATTTCCCTGTGCTTACTGCTGTTTCTTCCATATGCCGGTAATGGGCTGAAAACGCCTGTTTTGGGACTCTGCAGAGAAAGTCTCTGCAGACTGCTGAATCCACACACGGGTTTAACTCTGGAAGTTGAGTGCACACATTGACAACCGCTCTGTTAGATAGCTGCGTTTTGGATTTAGAAGCAGATATTTCCCTGTGCTTACTGCTGTTTCTTCCATATGCCGGTAATGGGCTGAAAACGCCTGTTTTGGGACTCTGCAGAGAAAGTCTCTGCAGACTGCTGAATCCACACACGGGTTTAACTCTGGAAGTTGAGTGCACACATTGACAACCGTTCTGTTAGATAGCTGCGTTTTGGATTTAGAAGCAGATATTTCCCTGTGCTTACTGCTGTTTCTTCCATATGCCGGTAATGGGCTGAAAACGCCTGTTTTGGGACTCTGCAGAGAAAGTCTCTGCAGACTGCTGAATCCACACACGGGTTTAACTCTGGAAGTTGAGTGCACACATTGACAACCGTTCTGTTAGATAGCTGCGTTTTGGATTTAGAAGCAGATATTTCCCTGTGCTTACTGCTGTTTCTTCCATATGCCGGTAATGGGCTGAAAACGCCTGTTTTGGGACTCTGCAGAGAAAGTCTCTGCAGACTGCTGAATCCACACACGGGTTTAACTCTGGAAGTTGAGTGCACACATTGACAACCGTTCTGTTAGATAGCTGCGTTTTGGATTTAGAAGCAGATATTTCCCTGTGCTTACTGCTGTTTCTTCCATATGCCGGTAATGGGCTTAAAACGCCTGTTTTGGGACTCTGCAGAGAAAGTCTCTGCAGACTGCTGAATCCACACACGGGTTTAACTCTGGAAGTTGAGTGCACACATTGACAACCGTTCTGTTAGCTAGCTGCGTTTTGGATTTAGAAGCAGATATTTCCCTGTGCTTACTGCTGTTTCTTCCATATGCCGGTAATGGGCTGAAAACGCCTGTTTTGGGACTCTGCAGAGAAAGTCTCTGCAGACTGCTGAATCCACACACGGGTTTAACTCTGGAAGTTGAGTGCACACATTGACAACCGTTCTGTTAGATAGCTGCGTTTTGGACTTAGAAGCAGATATTTCCCTGTGCTTACTGCTGTTTCTTCCATATGCCGGTAATGGGCTGAAAACGCCTGTTTTGGGACTCTGCAGAGAAAGTCTCTGCAGACTGCTGAATCCACACACGGGTTTAACTCTGGAAGTTGAGTGCACACATTGACAACCGTTCTGTTAGATAGCTGCGTTTTGGATTTAGAAGCAGATATTTCCCTGTGCTTACTGCTGTTTCTTCCATATGCCGGTAATGGGCTGAAAACGCCTGTTTTGGGACTCTGCAGAGAAAGTCTCTGCAGACTGCTGAATCCACACACGGGTTTAACTCTGGAAGTTGAGTGCACACATTGACAACCGTTCTGTTAGATAGCTGCGTTTTGGATTTAGAAGCAGATATTTCCCTGTGCTTACTGCTGTTTCTTCCATATGCCGGTAATGGGCTGAAAACGCCTGTTTTGGGACTCTGCAGAGAAAGTCTCTGCAGACTGCTGAATCCACACACGGGTTTAACTCTGGAAGTTGAGTGCACACATTGACAACCGTTCTGTTAGATAGCTGCGTTTTGGATTTAGAAGCAGATATTTCCCTGTGCTTACTGCTGTTTCTTCCATATGCCGGTAATGGGCTGAAAACGCCTGTTTAGGGACTCTGCAGAGAAAGTCTCTGCAGACTGCTGAATCCACACACGGGTTTAACTCTGGAAGTTGAGTGCACACATTGACAACCGTTCTGTTAGATAGCTGCGTTTTGGATTTAGAAGCAGATATTTCCCTGTGCTTACTGCTGCTTCTTCCATATGCCGGTAATGGGCTGAAAACGCCTGTTTTGGGACTCTGCAGAGAAAGTGTTTGCAGACTGCTGAATCCACACACGGGTTTAACTCTGGAAGTTGAGTGCACACATTGACAACCGTTCTGTTAGATAGCTGCGTTTTGGATTTAGAAGCAGATATTTCCCTGTGCTTACTGCTGTTTCTTCCATATGCCGGTAATGGGCTGAAAACGCCTGTTTTGGGACTCTGCAGAGAAAGTCTCTGCAGACTGCTGAATCCACACACGGGTTTACCTCTGGAAGTTGAGTGCACACATTGACAACCGTTCTGTTAGATAGCTGCGTTTTGGATTTAGAAGCAGATATTTCCCTGTGCTTACTGCTGTTTCTTCCCTATGCCGGTAATGGACTGAAAACGCCTGTTTTGGGACTCTGCAGAGAAAGTCTCTGCAGACTGCTGAATCCACACACGGGTTTAACTCTGGAAGTTGAGTGCACACATTGACAACCGTTCTGTTCGATAGCTGCGTTTTGGATTTAGAAGCAGATATTTCCCTGTGCTTACTGCTGTTTCTTCCATATGCCGGTAATGGGCTGAAAACGCCTGTTTTGGGACTCTGCAGAGAAAGTCTCTGCAGACTGCTGAATCCACACACGGGTTTAACTCTGGAAGTTGAGTGCACACATTGACAACCGTTCTGTTAGATAGCTGCGTTTTGGATTTAGAAGCAGATATTTCCCTGTGCTTACTGCTGTTTCTTCCATATGCCGGTAATGGGCTGAAAACGCCTGTTTTGGGACTCTGCAGAGAAAGTCTCTGCAGACTGCTGAATCCACACACGGGTTTAACTCTGGAAGTTGAGTGCACACATTGACAACCGTTCTGTTAGATAGCTGCGTTTTGGATTTAGAAGCAGATATTTCCCTGGGCTTACTGCTGTTTCTTCCATATGCCGGTAATGGGCTGAAAACGCCTGTTTTGGGACTCTGCAGAGAAAGTCTCTGCAGACTGCTGAATCCACACACGGGTTTAACTCTGGAAGTTGAGTGCACACATTGACAACCGTTCTGTTAGATAGCTGCGTTTTGGATTTAGAAGCAGATATTTCCCTGTGCTTACTGCTGTTTCTTCCATATGCCGGTAATGGGCTGAAAACGCCTGTTTTGGGACTCTGCAGAGAAAGTCTCTGCAGACTGCTGAATCCACACACGGGTTTAACTCTGGAAGTTGAGTGCACACATTGACAACCGTTCTGTTAGATAGCTGCGTTTTGGATTTAGAAGCAGATATTTCCCTGTGCTTACTGCTGTTTCTTCCATATGCCGGTAATGGGCTGAAAACGCCTGTTTTGGGACTCTGCAGAGAAAGTCTCTGCAGACTGCTGAATCCACACACGGGTTTAACTCTGGAAGTTGAGTGCACACATTGACAACCGTTCTGTTAGATAGCTGCGTTTTGGATTTAGAAGCAGATATTTCCCTGTGCTTACTGCTGTTTCTTCCATATGCCGGTAATGGACTGAAAACGCCTGTTTTGGGACTCTGCAGAGAAAGTCTCTGCAGACTGCTGAATCCACACACGGGTTTAACTCTGGAAGTTGAGTGCACACATTGACAACCGTTCTGTTAGATAGCTGCGTTTTGGATTTAGAAGCAGATATTTCCCTGTGCTTACTGCTGTTTCTTCCACATGCCGGTAATGGGCTGAAAATGCTTGTTTTGGGGCTCTGCAGAGAAAGTCTCTGCAGACTGCTGAATCCACACACGGGTTTAACTCTGGAAGTTGAGTGCACACATTGACAACCGCTCTGTTAGATAGCTGCGTTTTGGATTTAGAAGCAGATATTTCCCTGTGCTTACTGCTGTTTCTTCCATATGCCGGTAATGGGCTGAAAACGCCTGTTTTGGGACTCTGCAGAGAAAGTCTCTGCAGACTGCTGAATCCACACACGGGTTTAACTCTGGAAGTTGAGTGCACACATTGACAACCGTTCTGTTAGATAGCTGCGTTTTGGATTTAGAAGCAGATATTTCCCTGTGCTTACTGCTGTTTCTTCCATATGCCGGTAATGGGCTGAAAACGCCTGTTTTGGGACTCTGCAGAGAAAGTGTTTGCAGACTGCTGAATCCACACACGGGTTTAACTCTGGAAGTTGAGTGCACACATTGACAACCGTTCTGTTAGGTAGCTGCGTTTTGGATTTAGAAGCAGATATTTCCCTGTGCTTACTGCTGTTTCTTCCCTATGCCGGTAATGGACTGAAAACGCCTGTTTTGGGACTCTGCAGAGAAAGTCTCTGCAGACTGCTGAATCCACACACGGGTTTAACTCTGGAAGTTGAGTGCACACATTGACAACCGTTCTGTTAGATAGCTGCGTTTTGGATTTAGAAGCAGATATTTCCCTGTGCTTACTGCTGTTTCTTCCATATGCCGGTAATGGGCTGAAAACGCCTGTTTTGGGACTCTGCAGAGAAAGTCTCTGCAGACTGCTGAATCCACACACGGGTTTAACTCTGGAAGTTGAGTGCACACATTGACAACCGTTCTGTTAGATAGCTGCGTTTTGGATTTAGAAGCAGATATTTCCCTGTGCTTACTGCTGTTTCTTCCATATGCCGGTAATGGGCTGAAAACGCCTGTTTTGGGACTCTGCAGAGAAAGTCTCTGCAGACTGCTGAATCCACACACGGGTTTAACTCTGGAAGTTGAGTGCACACATTGACAACCGTTCTGTTAGATAGCTGCGTTTTGGATTTAGAAGCAGATATTTCCCTGTGCTTACTGCTGTTTCTTCCATATGCCGGTAATGGGCTGAAAACGCCTGTTTTGGGACTCTGCAGAGAAAGTCTCTGCAGACTGCTGAATCCACACACGGGTTTAACTCTGGAAGTTGAGTGCACACATTGACAACCGTTCTGTTAGATAGCTGCGTTTTGGATTTAGAAGCAGATATTTCCCTGTGCTTACTGCTGTTTCTTCCATATGCCGGTAATGGGCTGAAAACGCCTGTTTTGGGACTCTGCAGAGAAAGTCTCTGCAGACTGCTGAATCCACACACGGGTTTAACTCTGGAAGTTGAGTGCACACATTGACAACCGTTCTGTTAGATAGCTGCGTTTTGGATTTAGAAGCAGATATTTCCCTGTGCTTACTGCTGTTTCTTCCATATGCCGGTAATGGGCTTAAAACGCCTGTTTTGGGACTCTGCAGAGAAAGTCTCTGCAGACTGCTGAATCCACACACGGGTTTAACTCTGGAAGTTGAGTGCACACATTGACAACCGTTCTGTTAGATAGCTGCGTTTTGGATTTAGAAGCAGATATTTCCCTGTGCTTACTGCTGTTTCTTCCATATGCCGGTAATGGGCTGAAAACGCCTGTTTTGGGACTCTGCAGAGAAAGTCTCTGCAGACTGCTGAATCCACACACGGGTTTAACTCTGGAAGTTGAGTGCACACATTGACAACCGTTCTGTTAGATAGCTGCGTTTTGGATTTAGAAGCAGATATTTCCCTGTGCTTACTGCTGTTTCTTCCATATGCCGGTAATGGGCTGAAAACGCCTGTTTTGGGACTCTGCAGAGAAAGTCTCTGCAGACTGCTGAATCCACACACGGGTTTAACTCTGGAAGTTGAGTGCACACATTGACAACCGTTCTGTTAGATAGCTGTGTTTTGGATTTAGAAGCAGATATTTCCCTGTGCTTACTGCTGTTTCTTCCATATGCCGGTAATGGGCTGAAAACGCCTGTTTTGGGACTCTGCAGAGAAAGTGTTTGCAGACTGCTGAATCCACACACGGGTTTAACTCTGGAAGTTGAGTGCACACATTGACAACCGTTCTGTTAGATAGCTGCGTTTTGGATTTAGAAGCAGATATTTCCCTGTGCTTACTGCTGTTTCTTCCATATGCCGGTAATGGGCTGAAAACGCCTGTTTTGGGACTCTGCAGAGAAAGTCTCTGCAGACTGCTGAATCCACACACGGGTTTAACTCTGGAAGTTGAGTGCACACATTGACAACCGTTCTGTTAGATAGCTGCGTTTTGGATTTAGAAGCAGATATTTCCCTGTGCTTACTGCTGTTTCTTCCATATGCCGGTAATGGGCTGAAAACGCCTGTTTTGGGACTCTGCAGAGAAAGTCTCTGCAGACTGCTGAATCCACACACGGGTTTAACTCTGGAAGTTGAGTGCACACATTGACAACCGTTCTGTTAGATAGCTGCGTTTTGGATTTAGAAGCAGATATTTCCCTGTGCTTACTGCTGTTTCTTCCATATGCCGGTAATGGGCTGAAAACGCCTGTTTTGGGACTCTGCAGAGAAAGTCTCTGCAGACTGCTGAATCCACACACGGGTTTAACTCTGGAAGTTGAGTGCACACATTGACAACCGTTCTGTTAGATAGCTGCGTTTTGGATTTAGAAGCAGATATTTCCCTGTGCTTACTGCTGCTTCTTCCATATGCCGGTAATGGGCTGAAAACGCCTGTTTTGGGACTCTGCAGAGAAAGTGTTTGCAGACTGCTGAATCCACACACGGGTTTAACTCTGGAAGTTGAGTGCACACATTGACAACCGTTCTGTTAGATAGCTGCGTTTTGGATTTAGAAGCAGATATTTCCCTGTGCTTACTGCTGTTTCTTCCATATGCCGGTAATGGGCTGAAAACGCCTGTTTTGGGACTCTGCAGAGAAAGTCTCTGCAGACTGCTGAATCCACACACGGGTTTACCTCTGGAAGTTGAGTGCACACATTGACAACCGTTCTGTTAGATAGCTGCGTTTTGGATTTAGAAGCAGATATTTCCCTGTGCTTACTGCTGTTTCTTCCCTATGCCGGTAATGGACTGAAAACGCCTGTTTTGGGACTCTGCAGAGAAAGTCTCTGCAGACTGCTGAATCCACACACGGGTTTAACTCTGGAAGTTGAGTGCACACATTGACAACCGTTCTGTTCGATAGCTGCGTTTTGGATTTAGAAGCAGATATTTCCCTGTGCTTACTGCTGTTTCTTCCATATGCCGGTAATGGGCTGAAAACGCCTGTTTTGGGACTCTGCAGAGAAAGTCTCTGCAGACTGCTGAATCCACACACGGGTTTAACTCTGGAAGTTGAGTGCACACATTGACAACCGTTCTGTTAGATAGCTGCGTTTTGGATTTAGAAGCAGATATTTCCCTGTGCTTACTGCTGTTTCTTCCATATGCCGGTAATGGGCTGAAAACGCCTGTTTTGGGACTCTGCAGAGAAAGTCTCTGCAGACTGCTGAATCCACACACGGGTTTAACTCTGGAAGTTGAGTGCACACATTGACAACCGTTCTGTTAGATAGCTGCGTTTTGGATTTAGAAGCAGATATTTCCCTGGGCTTACTGCTGTTTCTTCCATATGCCGGTAATGGGCTGAAAACGCCTGTTTTGGGACTCTGCAGAGAAAGTCTCTGCAGACTGCTGAATCCACACACGGGTTTAACTCTGGAAGTTGAGTGCACACATTGACAACCGTTCTGTTAGATAGCTGCGTTTTGGATTTAGAAGCAGATATTTCCCTGTGCTTACTGCTGTTTCTTCCATATGCCGGTAATGGGCTGAAAACGCCTGTTTTGGGACTCTGCAGAGAAAGTCTCTGCAGACTGCTGAATCCACACACGGGTTTAACTCTGGAAGTTGAGTGCACACATTGACAACCGTTCTGTTAGATAGCTGCGTTTTGGATTTAGAAGCAGATATTTCCCTGTGCTTACTGCTGTTTCTTCCATATGCCGGTAATGGGCTGAAAACGCCTGTTTTGGGACTCTGCAGAGAAAGTCTCTGCAGACTGCTGAATCCACACACGGGTTTAACTCTGGAAGTTGAGTGCACACATTGACAACCGTTCTGTTAGATAGCTGCGTTTTGGATTTAGAAGCAGATATTTCCCTGTGCTTACTGCTGTTTCTTCCATATGCCGGTAATGGACTGAAAACGCCTGTTTTGGGACTCTGCAGAGAAAGTCTCTGCAGACTGCTGAATCCACACACGGGTTTAACTCTGGAAGTTGAGTGCACACATTGACAACCGTTCTGTTAGATAGCTGCGTTTTGGATTTAGAAGCAGATATTTCCCTGTGCTTACTGCTGTTTCTTCCACATGCCGGTAATGGGCTGAAAATTCTTGTTTTGGGGCTCTGCAGAGAAAGTCTCTGCAGACTGCTGAATCCACACACGGGTTTAACTCTGGAAGTTGAGTGCACACATTGACAACCGCTCTGTTAGATAGCTGCGTTTTGGATTTAGAAGCAGATATTTCCCTGTGCTTACTGCTGTTTCTTCCATATGCCGGTAATGGGCTGAAAACGCCTGTTTTGGGACTCTGCAGAGAAAGTCTCTGCAGACTGCTGAATCCACACACGGGTTTAACTCTGGAAGTTGAGTGCACACATTGACAACCGTTCTGTTAGATAGCTGCGTTTTGGATTTAGAAGCAGATATTTCCCTGTGCTTACTGCTGTTTCTTCCATATGCCGGTAATGGGCTGAAAACGCCTGTTTTGGGACACTGCAGAGAAAGTGTTTGCAGACTGCTGAATCCACACACGGGTTTAACTCTGGAAGTTGAGTGCACACATTGACAACCGTTCTGTTAGGTAGCTGCGTTTTGGATTTAGAAGCAGATATTTCCCTGGGCTTACTGCTGTTTCTTCCCTATGCCGGTAATGGACTGAAAACGCCTGTTTTGGGACTCTGCAGAGAAAGTCTCTGCAGACTGCTGAATCCACACACGGGTTTAACTCTGGAAGTTGAGTGCACACATTGACAACCGTTCTGTTAGATAGCTGCGTTTTGGATTTAGAAGCAGATATTTCCCTGTGCTTACTGCTGTTTCTTCCATATGCCGGTAATGGGCTGAAAACGCCTGTTTTGGGACTCTGCAGAGAAAGTCTCTGCAGACTGCTGAATCCACACACGGGTTTAACTCTGGAAGTTGAGTGCACACATTGACAACCGTTCTGTTAGATAGCTGCGTTTTGGATTTAGAAGCAGATATTTCCCTGTGCTTACTGCTGTTTCTTCCATATGCCGGTAATGGGCTGAAAACGCCTGTTTTGGGACTCTGCAGAGAAAGTCTCTGCAGACTGCTGAATCCACACACGGGTTTAACTCTGGAAGTTGAGTGCACACATTGACAACCGTTCTGTTAGATAGCTGCGTTTTGGATTTAGAAGCAGATATTTCCCTGTGCTTACTGCTGTTTCTTCCATATGCCGGTAATGGGCTGAAAACGCCTGTTTTGGGACTCTGCAGAGAAAGTCTCTGCAGACTGCTGAATCCACACACGGGTTTAACTCTGGAAGTTGAGTGCACACATTGACAACCGTTCTGTTAGATAGCTGCGTTTTGGATTTAGAAGCAGATATTTCCCTGTGCTTACTGCTGTTTCTTCCATATGCCGGTAATGGGCTGAAAACGCCTGTTTTGGGACTCTGCAGAGAAAGTCTCTGCAGACTGCTGAATCCACACACGGGTTTAACTCTGGAAGTTGAGTGCACACATTGACAACCGTTCTGTTAGATAGCTGCGTTTTGGATTTAGAAGCAGATATTTCCCTGTGCTTACTGCTGTTTCTTCCATATGCCGGTAATGGGCTTAAAACGCCTGTTTTGGGACTCTGCAGAGAAAGTCTCTGCAGACTGCTGAATCCACACACGGGTTTAACTCTGGAAGTTGAGTGCACACATTGACAACCGTTCTGTTAGATAGCTGCGTTTTGGATTTAGAAGCAGATATTTCCCTGTGCTTACTGCTGTTTCTTCCATATGCCGGTAATGGGCTGAAAACGCCTGTTTTGGGACTCTGCAGAGAAAGTCTCTGCAGACTGCTGAATCCACACACGGGTTTAACTCTGGAAGTTGAGTGCACACATTGACAACCGTTCTGTTAGATAGCTGCGTTTTGGATTTAGAAGCAGATATTTCCCTGTGCTTACTGCTGTTTCTTCCATATGCCGGTAATGGGCTGAAAACGCCTGTTTTGGGACTCTGCAGAGAAAGTCTCTGCAGACTGCTGAATCCACACACGGGTTTAACTCTGGAAGTTGAGTGCACACATTGACAACCGTTCTGTTAGATAGCTGCGTTTTGGATTTAGAAGCAGATATTTCCCTGTGCTTACTGCTGTTTCTTCCATATGCCGGTAATGGGCTGAAAACGCCTGTTTTGGGACTCTGCACAGAAAGTCTCTGCAGACTGCTGAATCCACACACGGGTTTAACTCTGGAAGTTGAGTGCACACATTGACAACCGTTCTGTTAGATAGCTGCGTTTTGGATTTAGAAGCAGATATTTCCCTGTGCTTACTGCTGTTTCTTCCATATGCCGGTAATGGGCTGAAAACGCCTGTTTTGGGACTCTGCAGAGAAAGTCTCTGCAGACTGCTGAATCCACACACGGGTTTAACTCTGGAAGTTGAGTGCACACATTGACAACCGTTCTGTTAGATAGCTGCGTTTTGGATTTAGAAGCAGATATTTCCCTGTGCTTACTGCTGTTTCTTCCATATGCCGGTAATGGGCTGAAAACGCCTGTTTTGGGACTCTGCAGAGAAAGTCTCTGCAGACTGCTGAATCCACACACGGGTTTAACTCTGGAAGTTGAGTGCACACATTGACAACCGTTCTGTTAGATAGCTGCGTTTTGGATTTAGAAGCAGATATTTCCCTGTGCTTACTGCTGTTTCTTCCATATGCCGGTAATGGGCTGAAAACGCCTGTTTTGGGACTCTGCAGAGAAAGTCTCTGCAGACTGCTGAATCCACACACGGGTTTAACTCTGGAAGTTGAGTGCACACATTGACAACCGTTCTGTTAGATAGCTGCGTTTTGGATTTAGAAGCAGATATTTCCCTGTGCTTACTGCTGCTTCTTCCATATGCCGGTAATGGGCTGAAAACGCCTGTTTTGGGACTCTGCAGAGAAAGTGTTTGCAGACTGCTGAATCCACACACGGGTTTAACTCTGGAAGTTGAGTGCACACATTGACAACCGTTCTGTTAGATAGCTGCGTTTTGGATTTAGAAGCAGATATTTCCCTGTGCTTACTGCTGTTTCTTCCATATGCCGGTAATGGGCTGAAAACGCCTGTTTTGGGACTCTGCAGAGAAAGTCTCTGCAGACTGCTGAATCCACACACGGGTTTACCTCTGGAAGTTGAGTGCACACATTGACAACCGTTCTGTTAGATAGCTGCGTTTTGGATTTAGAAGCAGATATTTCCCTGTGCTTACTGCTGTTTCTTCCCTATGCCGGTAATGGACTGAAAACGCCTGTTTTGGGACTCTGCAGAGAAAGTCTCTGCAGACTGCTGAATCCACACACGGGTTTAACTCTGGAAGTTGAGTGCACACATTGACAACCGTTCTGTTCGATAGCTGCGTTTTGGATTTAGAAGCAGATATTTCCCTGTGCTTACTGCTGTTTCTTCCATATGCCGGTAATGGGCTGAAAACGCCTGTTTTGGGACTCTGCAGAGAAAGTCTCTGCAGACTGCTGAATCCACACACGGGTTTACCTCTGGAAGTTGAGTGCACACATTGACAACCGTTCTGTTAGATAGCTGCGTTTTGGATTTAGAAGCAGATATTTCCCTGTGCTTACTGCTGTTTCTTCCATATGCCGGTAATGGGCTGAAAACGCCTGTTTTGGGACTCTGCAGAGAAAGTCTCTGCAGACTGCTGAATCCACACACGGGTTTAACTCTGGAAGTTGAGTGCACACATTGACAACCGTTCTGTTAGATAGCTGCGTTTTGGATTTAGAAGCAGATATTTCCCTGGGCTTACTGCTGTTTCTTCCATATGCCGGTAATGGGCTGAAAACGCCTGTTTTGGGACTCTGCAGAGAAAGTCTCTGCAGACTGCTGAATCCACACACGGGTTTAACTCTGGAAGTTGAGTGCACACATTGACAACCGTTCTGTTAGATAGCTGCGTTTTGGATTTAGAAGCAGATATTTCCCTGTGCTTACTGCTGTTTCTTCCATATGCCGGTAATGGGCTGAAAACGCCTGTTTTGGGACTCTGCAGAGAAAGTCTCTGCAGACTGCTGAATCCACACACGGGTTTAACTCTGGAAGTTGAGTGCACACATTGACAACCGTTCTGTTAGATAGCTGCGTTTTGGATTTAGAAGCAGATATTTCCCTGTGCTTACTGCTGTTTCTTCCATATGCCGGTAATGGGCTGAAAACGCCTGTTTTGGGACTCTGCAGAGAAAGTCTCTGCAGACTGCTGAATCCACACACGGGTTTAACTCTGGAAGTTGAGTGCACACATTGACAACCGTTCTGTTAGATAGCTGCGTTTTGGATTTAGAAGCAGATATTTCCCTGTGCTTACTGCTGTTTCTTCCATATGCCGGTAATGGACTGAAAACGCCTGTTTTGGGACTCTGCAGAGAAAGTCTCTGCAGACTGCTGAATCCACACACGGGTTTAACTCTGGAAGTTGAGTGCACACATTGACAACCGTTCTGTTAGATAGCTGCGTTTTGGATTTAGAAGCAGATATTTCCCTGTGCTTACTGCTGTTTCTTCCACATGCCGGTAATGGGCTGAAAATGCTTGTTTTGGGGCTCTGCAGAGAAAGTCTCTGCAGACTGCTGAATCCACACACGGGTTTAACTCTGGAAGTTGAGTGCACACATTGACAACCGCTCTGTTAGATAGCTGCGTTTTGGATTTAGAAGCAGATATTTCCCTGTGCTTACTGCTGTTTCTTCCATATGCCGGTAATGGGCTGAAAACGCCTGTTTTGGGACTCTGCAGAGAAAGTCTCTGCAGACTGCTGAATCCACACACGGGTTTAACTCTGGAAGTTGAGTGCACACATTGACAACCGTTCTGTTAGATAGCTGCGTTTTGGATTTAGAAGCAGATATTTCCCTGTGCTTACTGCTGTTTCTTCCATATGCCGGTAATGGGCTGAAAACGCCTGTTTTGGGACACTGCAGAGAAAGTGTTTGCAGACTGCTGAATCCACACACGGGTTTAACTCTGGAAGTTGAGTGCACACATTGACAACCGTTCTGTTAGGTAGCTGCGTTTTGGATTTAGAAGCAGATATTTCCCTGTGCTTACTGCTGTTTCTTCCCTATGCCGGTAATGGACTGAAAACGCCTGTTTTGGGACTCTGCAGAGAAAGTCTCTGCAGACTGCTGAATCCACACACGGGTTTAACTCTGGAAGTTGAGTGCACACATTGACAACCGTTCTGTTAGATAGCTGCGTTTTGGATTTAGAAGCAGATATTTCCCTGTGCTTACTGCTGTTTCTTCCATATGCCGGTAATGGGCTGAAAACGCCTGTTTTGGGACTCTGCAGAGAAAGTCTCTGCAGACTGCTGAATCCACACACGGGTTTAACTCTGGAAGTTGAGTGCACACATTGACAACCGTTCTGTTAGATAGCTGCGTTTTGGATTTAGAAGCAGATATTTCCCTGTGCTTACTGCTGTTTCTTCCATATGCCGGTAATGGGCTGAAAACGCCTGTTTTGGGACTCTGCAGAGAAAGTCTCTGCAGACTGCTGAATCCACACACGGGTTTAACTCTGGAAGTTGAGTGCACACATTGACAACCGTTCTGTTAGATAGCTGCGTTTTGGATTTAGAAGCAGATATTTCCCTGTGCTTACTGCTGTTTCTTCCATATGCCGGTAATGGGCTGAAAACGCCTGTTTTGGGACTCTGCAGAGAAAGTCTCTGCAGACTGCTGAATCCACACACGGGTTTAACTCTGGAAGTTGAGTGCACACATTGACAACCGTTCTGTTAGATAGCTGCGTTTTGGATTTAGAAGCAGATATTTCCCTGTGCTTACTGCTGTTTCTTCCATATGCCGGTAATGGGCTGAAAACGCCTGTTTTGGGACTCTGCAGAGAAAGTCTCTGCAGACTGCTGAATCCACACACGGGTTTAACTCTGGAAGTTGAGTGCACACATTGACAACCGTTCTGTTAGATAGCTGCGTTTTGGATTTAGAAGCAGATATTTCCCTGTGCTTACTGCTGTTTCTTCCATATGCCGGTAATGGGCTTAAAACGCCTGTTTTGGGACTCTGCAGAGAAAGTCTCTGCAGACTGCTGAATCCACACACGGGTTTAACTCTGGAAGTTGAGTGCACACATTGACAACCGTTCTGTTAGATAGCTGCGTTTTGGATTTAGAAGCAGATATTTCCCTGTGCTTACTGCTGTTTCTTCCATATGCCGGTAATGGGCTGAAAACGCCTGTTTTGGGACTCTGCAGAGAAAGTCTCTGCAGACTGCTGAATCCACACACGGGTTTAACTCTGGAAGTTGAGTGCACACATTGACAACCGTTCTGTTAGATAGCTGCGTTTTGGATTTAGAAGCAGATATTTCCCTGTGCTTACTGCTGTTTCTTCCATATGCCGGTAATGGGCTGAAAACGCCTGTTTTGGGACTCTGCAGAGAAAGTCTCTGCAGACTGCTGAATCCACACACGGGTTTAACTCTGGAAGTTGAGTGCACACATTGACAACCGTTCTGTTAGATAGCTGTGTTTTGGATTTAGAAGCAGATATTTCCCTGTGCTTACTGCTGTTTCTTCCATATGCCGGTAATGGGCTGAAAACACCTGTTTTGGGACTCTGCAGAGAAAGTCTCTGCAGACTGCTGAATCCACACACGGGTTTAACTCTGGAAGTTGAGTGCACACATTGACAACCGTTCTGTTAGATAGCTGCGTTTTGGATTTAGAAGCAGATATTTCCCTGTGCTTACTGCTGTTTCTTCCATATGCCGGTAATGGGCTGAAAACGCCTGTTTTGGGACTCTGCAGAGAAAGTCTCTGCAGACTGCTGAATCCACACACGGGTTTAACTCTGGAAGTTGAGTGCACACATTGACAACCGTTCTGTTAGATAGCTGCGTTTTGGATTTAGAAGCAGATATTTCCCTGTGCTTACTGCTGTTTCTTCCATATGCCGGTAATGGGCTGAAAACGCCTGTTTTGGGACTCTGCAGAGAAAGTCTCTGCAGACTGCTGAATCCACACACGGGTTTAACTCTGGAAGTTGAGTGCACACATTGACAACCGTTCTGTTAGATAGCTGCGTTTTGGATTTAGAAGCAGATATTTCCCTGTGCTTACTGCTGTTTCTTCCATATGCCGGTAATGGGCTGAAAACGCCTGTTTTGGGACTCTGCAGAGAAAGTCTCTGCAGACTGCTGAATCCACACACGGGTTTAACTCTGGAAGTTGAGTGCACACATTGACAACCGTTCTGTTAGATAGCTGCGTTTTGGATTTAGAAGCAGATATTTCCCTGTGCTTACTGCTGCTTCTTCCATATGCCGGTAATGGGCTGAAAACGCCTGTTTTGGGACTCTGCAGAGAAAGTGTTTGCAGACTGCTGAATCCACACACGGGTTTAACTCTGGAAGTTGAGTGCACACATTGACAACCGTTCTGTTAGATAGCTGCGTTTTGGATTTAGAAGCAGATATTTCCCTGTGCTTACTGCTGTTTCTTCCATATGCCGGTAATGGGCTGAAAACGCCTGTTTTGGGACTCTGCAGAGAAAGTCTCTGCAGACTGCTGAATCCACACACGGGTTTACCTCTGGAAGTTGAGTGCACACATTGACAACCGTTCTGTTAGATAGCTGCGTTTTGGATTTAGAAGCAGATATTTCCCTGTGCTTACTGCTGTTTCTTCCCTATGCCGGTAATGGACTGAAAACGCCTGTTTTGGGACTCTGCAGAGAAAGTCTCTGCAGACTGCTGAATCCACACACGGGTTTAACTCTGGAAGTTGAGTGCACACATTGACAACCGTTCTGTTCGATAGCTGCGTTTTGGATTTAGAAGCAGATATTTCCCTGTGCTTACTGCTGTTTCTTCCATATGCCGGTAATGGGCTGAAAACGCCTGTTTTGGGACTCTGCAGAGAAAGTCTCTGCAGACTGCTGAATCCACACACGGGTTTAACTCTGGAAGTTGAGTGCACACATTGACAACCGTTCTGTTAGATAGCTGCGTTTTGGATTTAGAAGCAGATATTTCCCTGTGCTTACTGCTGTTTCTTCCATATGCCGGTAATGGGCTGAAAACGCCTGTTTTGGGACTCTGCAGAGAAAGTCTCTGCAGACTGCTGAATCCACACACGGGTTTAACTCTGGAAGTTGAGTGCACACATTGACAACCGTTCTGTTAGATAGCTGCGTTTTGGATTTAGAAGCAGATATTTCCCTGGGCTTACTGCTGTTTCTTCCATATGCCGGTAATGGGCTGAAAACGCCTGTTTTGGGACTCTGCAGAGAAAGTCTCTGCAGACTGCTGAATCCACACACGGGTTTAACTCTGGAAGTTGAGTGCACACATTGACAACCGTTCTGTTAGATAGCTGCGTTTTGGATTTAGAAGCAGATATTTCCCTGTGCTTACTGCTGTTTCTTCCATATGCCGGTAATGGGCTGAAAACGCCTGTTTTGGGACTCTGCAGAGAAAGTCTCTGCAGACTGCTGAATCCACACACGGGTTTAACTCTGGAAGTTGAGTGCACACATTGACAACCGTTCTGTTAGATAGCTGCGTTTTGGATTTAGAAGCAGATATTTCCCTGTGCTTACTGCTGTTTCTTCCATATGCCGGTAATGGGCTGAAAACGCCTGTTTTGGGACTCTGCAGAGAAAGTCTCTGCAGACTGCTGAATCCACACACGGGTTTAACTCTGGAAGTTGAGTGCACACATTGACAACCGTTCTGTTAGATAGCTGCGTTTTGGATTTAGAAGCAGATATTTCCCTGTGCTTACTGCTGTTTCTTCCACATGCCGGTAATGGGCTGAAAATGCTTGTTTTGGGGCTCTGCAGAGAAAGTCTCTGCAGACTGCTGAATCCACACACGGGTTTAACTCTGGAAGTTGAGTGCACACATTGACAACCGCTCTGTTAGATAGCTGCGTTTTGGATTTAGAAGCAGATATTTCCCTGTGCTTACTGCTGTTTCTTCCATATGCCGGTAATGGGCTGAAAACGCCTGTTTTGGGACTCTGCAGAGAAAGTCTCTGCAGACTGCTGAATCCACACACGGGTTTAACTCTGGAAGTTGAGTGCACACATTGACAACCGTTCTGTTAGATAGCTGCGTTTTGGATTTAGAAGCAGATATTTCCCTGTGCTTACTGCTGTTTCTTCCATATGCCGGTAATGTGCTGAAAACGCCTGTTTTGGGACACTGCAGAGAAAGTGTTTGCAGACTGCTGAATCCACACACGGGTTTAACTCTGGAAGTTGAGTGCACACATTGACAACCGTTCTGTTAGGTAGCTGCGTTTTGGATTTAGAAGCAGATATTTCCCTGTGCTTACTGCTGTTTCTTCCCTATGCCGGTAATGGACTGAAAACGCCTGTTTTGGGACTCTGCAGAGAAAGTCTCTGCAGACTGCTGAATCCACACACGGGTTTAACTCTGGAAGTTGAGTGCACACATTGACAACCGTTCTGTTAGATAGCTGCGTTTTGGATTTAGAAGCAGATATTTCCCTGTGCTTACTGCTGTTTCTTCCATATGCCGGTAATGGGCTGAAAACGCCTGTTTTGGGACTCTGCAGAGAAAGTCTCTGCAGACTGCTGAATCCACACACGGGTTTAACTCTGGAAGTTGAGTGCACACATTGACAACCGTTCTGTTAGATAGCTGCGTTTTGGATTTAGAAGCAGATATTTCCCTGTGCTTACTGCTGTTTCTTCCATATGCCGGTAATGGGCTGAAAACGCCTGTTTTGGGACTCTGCAGAGAAAGTCTCTGCAGACTGCTGAATCCACACACGGGTTTAACTCTGGAAGTTGAGTGCACACATTGACAACCGTTCTGTTAGATAGCTGCGTTTTGGATTTAGAAGCAGATATTTCCCTGTGCTTACTGCTGTTTCTTCCATATGCCGGTAATGGGCTGAAAACGCCTGTTTTGGGACTCTGCAGAGAAAGTCTCTGCAGACTGCTGAATCCACACACGGGTTTAACTCTGGAAGTTGAGTGCACACATTGACAACCGTTCTGTTAGATAGCTGCGTTTTGGATTTAGAAGCAGATATTTCCCTGTGCTTACTGCTGTTTCTTCCATATGCCGGTAATGGGCTGAAAACGCCTGTTTTGGGACTCTGCAGAGAAAGTCTCTGCAGACTGCTGAATCCACACACGGGTTTAACTCTGGAAGTTGAGTGCACACATTGACAACCGTTCTGTTAGATAGCTGCGTTTTGGATTTAGAAGCAGATATTTCCCTGTGCTTACTGCTGTTTCTTCCATATGCCGGTAATGGGCTTAAAACGCCTGTTTTGGGACTCTGCAGAGAAAGTCTCTGCAGACTGCTGAATCCACACACGGGTTTAACTCTGGAAGTTGAGTGCACACATTGACAACCGTTCTGTTAGATAGCTGCGTTTTGGATTTAGAAGCAGATATTTCCCTGTGCTTACTGCTGTTTCTTCCATATGCCGGTAATGGGCTGAAAACGCCTGTTTTGGGACTCTGCAGAGAAAGTCTCTGCAGACTGCTGAATCCACACACGGGTTTAACTCTGGAAGTTGAGTGCACACATTGACAACCGTTCTGTTAGATAGCTGCGTTTTGGATTTAGAAGCAGATATTTCCCTGTGCTTACTGCTGTTTCTTCCATATGCCGGTAATGGGCTGAAAACGCCTGTTTTGGGACTCTGCAGAGAAAGTCTCTGCAGACTGCTGAATCCACACACGGGTTTAACTCTGGAAGTTGAGTGCACACATTGACAACCGTTCTGTTAGATAGCTGCGTTTTGGATTTAGAAGCAGATATTTCCCTGTGCTTACTGCTGTTTCTTCCATATGCCGGTAATGGGCTGAAAACGCCTGTTTTGGGACTCTGCAGAGAAAGTCTCTGCAGACTGCTGAATCCACACACGGGTTTAACTCTGGAAGTTGAGTGCACACATTGACAACCGTTCTGTTAGATAGCTGCGTTTTGGATTTAGAAGCAGATATTTCCCTGTGCTTACTGCTGTTTCTTCCATATGCCGGTAATGGGCTGAAAACGCCTGTTTTGGGACTCTGCAGAGAAAGTCTCTGCAGACTGCTGAATCCACACACGGGTTTAACTCTGGAAGTTGAGTGCACACATTGACAACCGTTCTTTTAGATAGCTGCGTTTTGGATTTAGAAGCAGATATTTCCCTGTGCTTACTGCTGTTTCTTCCATATGCCGGTAATGGGCTGAAAACGCCTGTTTTGGGACTCTGCAGAGAAAGTCTCTGCAGACTGCTGAATCCACACACGGGTTTAACTCTGGAAGTTGAGTGCACACATTGACAACCGTTCTGTTAGATAGCTGCGTTTTGGATTTAGAAGCAGATATTTCCCTGTGCTTACTGCTGTTTCTTCCATATGCCGGTAATGGGCTGAAAACGCCTGTTTTGGGACTCTGCAGAGAAAGTCTCTGCAGACTGCTGAATCCACACACGGGTTTAACTCTGGAAGTTGAGTGCACACATTGACAACCGTTCTGTTAGATAGCTGCGTTTTGGATTTAGAAGCAGATATTTCCCTGTGCTTACTGCTGCTTCTTCCATATGCCGGTAATGGGCTGAAAACGCCTGTTTTGGGACTCTGCAGAGAAAGTGTTTGCAGACTGCTGAATCCACACACGGGTTTAACTCTGGAAGTTGAGTGCACACATTGACAACCGTTCTGTTAGATAGCTGCGTTTTGGATTTAGAAGCAGATATTTCCCTGTGCTTACTGCTGTTTCTTCCATATGCCGGTAATGGGCTGAAAACGCCTGTTTTGGGACTCTGCAGAGAAAGTCTCTGCAGACTGCTGAATCCACACACGGGTTTAACTCTGGAAGTTGAGTGCACACATTGACAACCGTTCTGTTAGATAGCTGCGTTTTGGATTTAGAAGCAGATATTTCCCTGTGCTTACTGCTGTTTCTTCCATATGCCGGTAATGGGCTGAAAACGCCTGTTTTGGGACTCTGCAGAGAAAGTCTCTGCAGACTGCTGAATCCACACACGGGTTTAACTCTGGAAGTTGAGTGCACACATTGACAACCGTTCTGTTAGATAGCTGCGTTTTGGATTTAGAAGCAGATATTTCCCTGTGCTTACTGCTGTTTCTTCCATATGCCGGTAATGGGCTGAAAACGCCTGTTTTGGGACTCTGCAGAGAAAGTCTCTGCAGACTGCTGAATCCACACACGGGTTTAACTCTGGAAGTTGAGTGCACACATTGACAACCGTTCTGTTAGATAGCTGCGTTTTGGATTTAGAAGCAGATATTTCCCTGTGCTTACTGCTGTTTCTTCCATATGCCGGTAATGGGCTGAAAACGCCTGTTTTGGGACTCTGCAGAGAAAGTCTCTGCAGACTGCTGAATCCACACACGGGTTTAACTCTGGAAGTTGAGTGCACACATTGACAACCGTTCTGTTAGATAGCTGCGTTTTGGATTTAGAAGCAGATATTTCCCTGTGCTTACTGCTGTTTCTTCCATATGCCGGTAATGGGCTGAAAACGCCTGTTTTGGGACTCTGCAGAGAATGTCTCTGCAGACTGCTGAATCCACACACGGGTTTAACTCTGGAAGTTGAGTGCACACATTGACAACCGTTCTGTTAGATAGCTGCGTTTTGGATTTAGAAGCAGATATTTCCCTGTGCTTACTGCTGTTTCTTCCATATGCCGGTAATGGGCTGAAAACGCCTGTTTTGGGACTCTGCAGAGAAAGTCTCTGCAGACTGCTGAATCCACACACGGGTTTAACTCTGGAAGTTGAGTGCACACATTGACAACCGTTCTGTTAGATAGCTGCGTTTTGGATTTAGAAGCAGATATTTCCCTGTGCTTACTGCTGTTTCTTCCATATGCCGGTAATGGGCTGAAAACGCCTGTTTTGGGACTCTGCAGAGAAAGTCTCTGCAGACTGCTGAATCCACACACGGGTTTAACTCTGGAAGTTGAGTGCACACATTGACAACCGTTCTGTTAGATAGCTGCGTTTTGGATTTAGAAGCAGATATTTCCCTGTGCTTACTGCTGTTTCTTCCATATGCCGGTAATGGGCTGAAAACGCCTGTTTTGGGACTCTGCAGAGAAAGTCTCTGCAGACTGCTGAATCCACACACGGGTTCAACTCTGGAAGTTGAGTGCACACATTGACAACCGTTCTGTTAGATAGCTGCGTTTTGGATTTAGAAGCAGATATTTCCCTGTGCTTACTGCTGTTTCTTCCATATGCCGGTAATGGGCTGAAAACGCCTGTTTTGGGACTCTGCAGAGAAAGTCTCTGCAGACTGCTGAATCCACACACGGGTTTAACTCTGGAAGTTGAGTGCACACATTGACAACCGTTCTGTTAGGTAGCTGCGTTTTGGATTTAGAAGCAGATATTTCCCTGTGCTTACTGCTGTTTCTTCCATATGCCGGTAATGGGCTGAAAACGCCTGTTTTGGGACTCTGCAGAGAAAGTCTCTGCAGACTGCTGAATCCACACACGGGTTTAACTCTGGAAGTTGAGTGGACACATTGACAACCGTTCTGTTAGATAGCTGCGTTTTGGATTTAGAAGCAGATATTTCCCTGTGCTTACTGCTGTTTCTTCCATATGCCGGTAATGGGCTGAAAACGCCTGTTTTGGGACTCTGCAGAGAAAGTCTCTGCAGACTGCTGAATCCACACACGGGTTTAACTCCGGAAGTTGAGTGCACACATTGACAACCGTTCTGTTAGATAGCTGCATTTTGGATTTAGAAGCAGATATTTCCCTGTGCTTACTGCTGTTTCTTCCATATGCCGGTAATGGGCTGAAAACGCCTGTTTTGGGACTCTGCAGAGAAAGTCTCTGCAGACTGCTGAATCCACACACGGGTTTAACTCTGGAAGTTGAGTGCACACATTGACAACCGTTCTGTTAGATAGCTGCGTTTTGGATTTAGAAGCAGATATTTCCCTGTGCTTACTGCTGTTTCTTCCATATGCCGGTAATGGGCTGAAAACGCCTGTTTTGGGACTCTGCAGAGAAAGTCTCTGCAGACTGCTGAATCCACACACGGGTTTAACTCTGGAAGTTGAGTGCACACATTGACAACCGTTCTGTTAGATAGCTGCGTTTTGGATTTAGAAGCAGATATTTCCCTGTGCTTACTGCTGTTTCTTCCATATGCCGGTAATGGGCTGAAAACGCCTGTTTTGGGACTCTGCAGAGAAAGTCTCTGCAGACTGCTGAATCCACACACGGGTTTAACTCTGGAAGTTGAGTGCACACATTGACAACCGTTCTGTTAGATAGCTGCCTTTTGGATTTAGAAGCAGATATTTCCCTGTGCTTACTGCTGTTTCTTCCATATGCCGGTAATGGGCTGAAAACGCCTGTTTTGGGACTCTGCAGAGAAAGTCTCTGCAGACTGCTGAATCCACACACGGGTTTAACTCTGGAAGTTGAGTGCACACATTGACAACCGTTCTGTTAGAAAGCTGCGTTTTGGATTTAGAAGCAGATATTTCCCTGTGCTTACTGCTGTTTCTTCCATATGCCGGTAATGGGCTGAAAACGCCTGTTTTGGGACTCTGCAGAGAAAGTCTCTGCAGACTGCTGAATCCACACACGGGTTTAACTCTGGAAGTTGAGTGCACACATTGACAACCGTTCTGTTAGATAGCTGCGTTTTGGATTTAGAAGCAGATATTTCCCTGTGCTTACTGCTGTTTCTTCCATGTGCCGGTAATGGGCTGAAAACGCCTGTTTTGGGACTCTGCAGAGAAAGTCTCTGCAGACTGCTGAATCCACACACGGGTTTAACTCTGGAAGTTGAGTGCACACATTGAAAACCGTTCTGTTAGATAGCTGCGTTTTGGATTTAGAAGCAGATATTTCCCTGTGCTTACTGCTGTTTCTTCCATATGCCGGTAATGGGCTGAAAACGCCTGTTTTGGGACTCTGCAGAGAAAGTCTCTGCAGACTGCTGAATCCACACACGGGTTTAACTCTGGAAGTTGAGTGCACACATTGACAACCGTTCTGTTAGATAGCTGCGTTTTGGATTTAGAAGCAGATATTTCCCTGTGCTTACTGCTGTTTCTTCCATATGCCGGTAATGGGCTGAAAACGCCTGTTTTGGGACTCTGCAGAGAAAGTCTCTGCAGACTGCTGAATCCACGCACGGGTTTACCTCTGGAAGTTGAGTGCACACATTGACAACCGTTCTGTTAGATAGCTGCGTTTTGGATTTAGAAGCAGATATTTCCCTGTGCTTACTGCTGTTTCTTCCATATGCCGGTAATGGGCTGAAAACGCCTGTTTTGGGACTCTGCAGAGAAAGTCTCTGCAGACTGCTGAATCCACACACGGGTTTAACTCTGGAAGTTGAGTGCACACATTGACAACCGTTCTGTTAGATAGCTGCGTTTTGGATTTAGAAGCAGATATTTCCCTGTGCTTACTGCTGTTTCTTCCATATGCCGGTAATGGGCTGAAAACGCCTGTTTTGGGACTCTGCAGAGAAAGTCTCTGCAGACTGCTGAATCCACACACGGGTTTAACTCTGGAAGTTGAGTGCACACATTGACAACCGTTCTGTTAGATAGCTGCGTTTTGGATTTAGAAGCAGATATTTCCCTGTGCTTACTGCTGTTTCTTCCATATGCCGGTAATGAGCTGAAAACGCCTGTTTTGGGACTCTGCAGAGAAAGTCTCTGCAGACTGCTGAATCCACACACGGGTTTAACTCTGGAAGTTGAGTGCACACATTGACAACCGTTCTGTTAGATAGCTGCGTTTTGGATTTAGAAGCAGATATTTCCCTGTGCTTACTGCTGTTTCTTCCATATGCCGGTAATGGGCTGAAAACGCCTGTTTTGGGACTCTGCAGAGAAAGTCTCTGCAGACTGCTGAATCCACACACGGGTTTAACTCTGGAAGTTGAGTGCACACATTGACAACCGTTCTGTTAGATAGCTGCGTTTTGGATTTAGAAGCAGATATTTCCCTGTGCTTACTGCTGTTTCTTCCATATGCCGGTAATGGGCTGAAAACGCCTGTTTTGGGACTCTGCAGAGAAAGTCTCTGCAGACTGCTGAATCCACACACGGGTTTAACTCTGGAAGTTGAGTGCACACATTGACAACCGTTCTGTTAGATAGCTGCGTTTTGGATTTAGAAGCAGATATTTCCCTGTGCTTACTGCTGTTTCTTCAATATGCCGGTAATGGGCTGAAAACGCCTGTTTTGGGACTCTGCAGAGAAAGTCTCTGCAGACTGCTGAATCCACACACGGGTTTAACTCTGGAAGTTGAGTGCACACATTGACAACCGTTCTGTTAGATAGCTGCGTTTTGGATTTAGAAGCAGATATTTCCCTGTGCTTACTGCTGTTTCTTCCATATGCCGGTAATGGGCTGAAAACGCCTGTTTTGGGACTCTGCAGAGAAAGTCTCTGCAGACTGCTGAATCCACACACGGGTTTAACTCTGGAAGTTGAGTGCACACATTGACAACCGTTCTGTTAGATAGCTGCGTTTTGGATTTAGAAGCAGATATTTCCCTGTGCTTACTACTGTTTCTTCCATATGCCGGTAATGGGCTGAAAACGCCTGTTTTGGGACTCTGCAGAGAAAGTCTCTGCAGACTGCTGAATCCACACACGGGTTTAACTCTGGAAGTTGAGTGCACACATTGACAACCGTTCTGTTAGATAGCTGCGTTTTGGATTTAGAAGCAGATATTTCCCTGTGCTTACTGCTGTTTCTTCCATATGCCGGTAATGGGCTGAAAACGCCTGTTTTGGGACTCTGCAGAGAAAGTCTCTGCAGACTGCTGAATCCACACACGGGTTTAACTCTGGAAGTTGAGTGCACACATTGACAACCGTTCTGTTAGATAGCTGCGTTTTGGATTTAGAAGCAGATATTTCCCTGTGCTTACTGCTGTTTCTTCCATATGCCGGTAATGAGCTGAAAACGCCTGTTTTGGGACTCTGCAGAGAAAGTCTCTGCAGACTGCTGAATCCACACACGGGTTTAACTCTGGAAGTTGAGTGCACACATTGACAACCGTTCTGTTAGATAGCTGCGTTTTGGATTTAGAAGCAGATATTTCCCTGTGCTTACTGCTGTTTCTTCCATATGCCGGTAATGGGCTGAAAACGCCTGTTTTGGGACTCTGCAGAGAAAGTCTCTGCAGACTGCTGAATCCACACACGGGTTTAACTCTGGAAGTTGAGTGCACACATTGACAACCGTTCTGTTAGATAGCTGCGTTTTGGATTTAGAAGCAGATATTTCCCTGTGCTTACTACTGTTTCTTCCATATGCCGGTAATGGGCTGAAAACGCCTGTTTTGGGACTCTGCAGAGAAAGTCTCTGCAGACTGCTGAATCCACACACGGGTTTAACTCTGGAAGTTGAGTGCACACATTGACAACCGTTCTGTTAGATAGCTGCGTTTTGGATTTAGAAGCAGATATTTCCCTGTGCTTACTGCTGTTTCTTCAATATGCCGGTAATGGGCTGAAAACGCCTGTTTTGGGACTCTGCAGAGAAAGTCTCTGCAGACTGCTGAATCCACACACGGGTTTAACTCTGGAAGTTGAGTGCACACATTGACAACCGTTCTGTTAGATAGCTGCGTTTTGGATTTAGAAGCAGATATTTCCCTGTGCTTACTGCTGTTTCTTCCATATGCCGGTAATGGGCTGAAAACGCCTGTTTTGGGACTCTGCAGAGAAAGTCTCTGCAGACTGCTGAATCCACACACGGGTTTAACTCCGGAAGTTGAGTGCACACATTGACAACCGTTCTGTTAGATAGCTGCGTTTTGGATTTAGAAGCAGATATTTCCCTGTGCTTACTGCTGTTTCTTCCATATGCCGGTAATGGGCTGAAAACGCCTGTTTTGGGACTCTGCAGAGAAAGTCTCTGCAGACTGCTGAATCCACACACGGGTTTAACTCTGGAAGTTGAGTGCACACATTGACAACCGTTCTGTTAGATAGCTGCGTTTTGGATTTAGAAGCAGATATTTCCCTGTGCTTACTGCTGTTTCTTCCATATGCCGGTAATGGGCTGAAAACGCCTGTTTTGGGACTCTGCAGAGAAAGTCTCTGCAGACTGCTGAATCCACACACGGGTTTAACTCTGGAAGTTGAGTGCACACATTGACAACCGTTCTGTTAGATAGCTGCGTTTTGGATTTAGAAGCAGATATTTCCCTGTGCTTACTGCTGTTTCTTCCATATGCCGGTAATGGGCTGAAAACGCCTGTTTTGGGACTCTGCAGAGAAAGTCTCTGCAGACTGCTGAATCCACACACGGGTTTAACTCTGGAAGTTGAGTGCACACATTGACAACCGTTCTGTTAGATAGCTGCGTTTTGGATTTAGAAGCAGATATTTCCCTGTGCTTACTGCTGTTTCTTCCATATGCCGGTAATGGGCTGAAAACGCCTGTTTTGGGACTCTGCAGAGAAAGTCTCTGCAGACTGCTGAATCCACACACGGGTTTAACTCTGGAAGTTGAGTGCACACATTGACAACCGTTCTGTTAAATAGCTGCGTTTTGGATTTAGAAGCAGATATTTCCCTGTGCTTACTGCTGTTTCTTCCATATGCCAGTAATGGGCTGAAAACGCCTGTTTTGGGACTCTGCAGAGAAAGTCTCTGCAGACTGCTGAATCCACACACGGGTTTAACTCTGGAAGTTGAGTGCACACATTGACAACCGTTCTGTTAGATAGCTGCGTTTTGGATTTAGAAGCAGATATTTCCCTGTGCTTACTGCTGTTTCTTCCATATGCCGGTAATGGGCTGAAAACGCCTGTTTTGGGACTCTGCAGAGAAAGTCTCTGCAGACTGCTGAATCCACACACGGGTTTAACTCTGGAAGTTGAGTGCACACATTGACAACCGTTCTGTTAGATAGCTGCGTTTTGGATTTAGAAGCAGATATTTCCCTGTGCTTACTGCTGTTTCTTCCATATGCCGGTAATGGGCTGAAAACGCCTGTTTTGGGACTCTGCAGAGAAAGTCTCTGCAGACTGCTGAATCCACACACGGGTTTAACTCTGGAAGTTGAGTGCACACATTGACAACCGTTCTGTTAGATAGCTGCGTTTTGGATTTAGAAGCAGATATTTCCCTGTGCTTACTGCTGTTTCTTCCATATGCCGGTAATGGACTGAAAACGCCTGTTTTGGGACTCTGCAGAGAAAGTCTCTGCAGACTGCTGAATCCACACACGGGTTTAACTCTGGAAGTTGAGTGCACACATTGACAACCGTTCTGTTAGATAGCTGCGTTTTGGATTTAGAAGCAGATATTTCCCTGTGCTTACTGCTGTTTCTTCCACATGCCGGTAATGGGCTGAAAATGCTTGTTTTGGGGCTCTGCAGAGAAAGTCTCTGCAGACTGCTGAATCCACACACGGGTTTAACTCTGGAAGTTGAGTGCACACATTGACAACCGCTCTGTTAGATAGCTGCGTTTTGGATTTAGAAGCAGATATTTCCCTGTGCTTACTGCTGTTTCTTCCATATGCCGGTAATGGGCTGAAAACGCCTGTTTTGGGACTCTGCAGAGAAAGTCTCTGCAGACTGCTGAATCCACACACGGGTTTAACTCTGGAAGTTGAGTGCACACATTGACAACCGTTCTGTTAGATAGCTGCGTTTTGGATTTAGAAGCAGATATTTCCCTGTGCTTACTGCTGTTTCTTCCATATGCCGGTAATGGGCTGAAAACGCCTGTTTTGGGACTCTGCAGAGAAAGTCTCTGCAGACTGCTGAATCCACACACGGGTTTAACTCTGGAAGTTGAGTGCACACATTGACAACCGTTCTGTTAGATAGCTGCGTTTTGGATTTAGAAGCAGATATTTCCCTGTGCTTACTGCTGTTTCTTCCATATGCCGGTAATGGGCTGAAAACGCCTGTTTTGGGACTCTGCAGAGAAAGTCTCTGCAGACTGCTGAATCCACACACGGGTTTAACTCTGGAAGTTGAGTGCACACATTGACAACCGTTCTGTTAGATAGCTGCGTTTTGGATTTAGAAGCAGATATTTCCCTGTGCTTACTGCTGTTTCTTCCATATGCCGGTAATGGGCTGAAAACGCCTGTTTTGGGACTCTGCAGAGAAAGTCTCTGCAGACTGCTGAATCCACACACGGGTTTAACTCTGGAAGTTGAGTGCACACATTGACAACCGTTCTGTTAGATAGCTGCGTTTTGGATTTAGAAGCAGATATTTCCCTGTGCTTACTGCTGTTTCTTCCATATGCCGGTAATGGGCTGAAAACGCCTGTTTTGGGACTCTGCAGAGAAAGTCTCTGCAGACTGCTGAATCCACACACGGGTTTAACTCTGGAAGTTGAGTGCACACATTGACAACCGTTCTGTTAGATAGCTGCGTTTTGGATTTAGAAGCAGATATTTCCCTGTGCTTACTGCTGTTTCTTCCATATGCCGGTAATGGGCTTAAAACGCCTGTTTTGGGACTCTGCAGAGAAAGTCTCTGCAGACTGCTGAATCCACACACGGGTTTAACTCTGGAAGTTGAGTGCACACATTGACAACCGTTCTGTTAGATAGCTGCGTTTTGGATTTAGAAGCAGATATTTCCCTGTGCTTACTGCTGTTTCTTCCATATGCCGGTAATGGGCTGAAAACGCCTGTTTTGGGACTCTGCAGAGAAAGTCTCTGCAGACTGCTGAATCCACACACGGGTTTAACTCTGGAAGTTGAGTGCACACATTGACAACCGTTCTGTTAGATAGCTGCGTTTTGGATTTAGAAGCAGATATTTCCCTGTGCTTACTGCTGTTTCTTCCATATGCCGGTAATGGGCTGAAAACGCCTGTTTTGGGACTCTGCAGAGAAAGTCTCTGCAGACTGCTGAATCCACACACGGGTTTAACTCTGGAAGTTGAGTGCACACATTGACAACCGTTCTGTTAGATAGCTGCGTTTTGGATTTAGAAGCAGATATTTCCCTGTGCTTACTGCTGTTTCTTCCATATGCCGGTAATGGGCTGAAAACGCCTGTTTTGGGACTCTGCAGAGAAAGTCTCTGCAGACTGCTGAATCCACACACGGGTTTAACTCTGGAAGTTGAGTGCACACATTGACAACCGTTCTGTTAGATAGCTGCGTTTTGGATTTAGAAGCAGATATTTCCCTGTGCTTACTGCTGTTTCTTCCATATGCCGGTAATGGGCTGAAAACGCCTGTTTTGGGACTCTGCAGAGAAAGTCTCTGCAGACTGCTGAATCCACACACGGGTTTAACTCTGGAAGTTGAGTGCACACATTGACAACCGTTCTGTTAGATAGCTGCGTTTTGGATTTAGAAGCAGATATTTCCCTGTGCTTACTGCTGTTTCTTCCATATGCCGGTAATGGGCTGAAAACGCCTGTTTTGGGACTCTGCAGAGAAAGTCTCTGCAGACTGCTGAATCCACACACGGGTTTAACTCTGGAAGTTGAGTGCACACATTGACAACCGTTCTGTTAGATAGCTGCGTTTTGGATTTAGAAGCAGATATTTCCCTGTGCTTACTGCTGTTTCTTCCATATGCCGGTAATGGGCTGAAAACGCCTGTTTTGGGACTCTGCAGAGAAAGTCTCTGCAGACTGCTGAATCCACACACGGGTTTAACTCTGGAAGTTGAGTGCACACATTGACAACCGTTCTGTTAGATAGCTGCGTTTTGGATTTAGAAGCAGATATTTCCCTGTGCTTACTGCTGCTTCTTCCATATGCCGGTAATGGGCTGAAAACGCCTGTTTTGGGACTCTGCAGAGAAAGTCTCTGCAGACTGCTGAATCCACACACGGGTTTAACTCTGGAAGTTGAGTGCACACATTGACAACCGTTCTGTTAGATAGCTGCGTTTTGGATTTAGAAGCAGATATTTCCCTGTGCTTACTGCTGTTTCTTCCATATGCCGGTAATGGGCTGAAAACGCCTGTTTTGGGACTCTGCAGAGAAAGTCTCTGCAGACTGCTGAATCCACACACGGGTTTAACTCTGGAAGTTGAGTGCACACATTGACAACCGTTCTGTTAGATAGCTGCGTTTTGGATTTAGAAGCAGATATTTCCCTGTGCTTACTGCTGTTTCTTCCATATGCCGGTAATGGGCTGAAAACGCCTGTTTTGGGACTCTGCAGAGAAAGTCTCTGCAGACTGCTGAATCCACACACGGGTTTAACTCTGGAAGTTGAGTGCACACATTGACAACCGTTCTGTTAGATAGCTGCGTTTTGGATTTAGAAGCAGATATTTCCCTGGGCTTACTGCTGTTTCTTCCATATGCCGGTAATGGGCTGAAAACGCCTGTTTTGGGACTCTGCAGAGAAAGTCTCTGCAGACTGCTGAATCCACACACGGGTTTAACTCTGGAAGTTGAGTGCACACATTGACAACCGTTCTGTTAGATAGCTGCGTTTTGGATTTAGAAGCAGATATTTCCCTGTGCTTACTGCTGTTTCTTCCATATGCCGGTAATGGGCTGAAAACGCCTGTTTTGGGACTCTGCAGAGAAAGTCTCTGCAGACTGCTGAATCCACACACGGGTTTCACTCTGGAAGTTGAGTGCACACATTGACAACCGTTCTGTTAGATAGCTGCGTTTTGGATTTAGAAGCAGATATTTCCCTGTGCTTACTGCTGTTTCTTCCATATGCCGGTAATGGGCTGAAAACGCCTGTTTTGGGACTCTGCAGAGAAAGTCTCTGCAGACTGCTGAATCCACACACGGGTTTAACTCTGGAAGTTGAGTGCACACATTGACAACCGTTCTGTTAGATAGCTGCGTTTTGGATTTAGAAGCAGATATTTCCCTGTGCTTACTGCTGTTTCTTCCATATGCCGGTAATGGGCTGAAAACGCCTGTTTTGGGACTCTGCAGAGAAAGTCTCTGCAGACTGCTGAATCCACACACGGGTTTAACTCTGGAAGTTGAGTGCACACATTGACAACCGTTCTGTTAGATAGCTGCGTTTTGGATTTAGAAGCAGATATTTCCCTGTGCTTACTGCTGTTTCTTCCATATGCCGGTAATGGGCTGAAAACGCCTGTTTTGGGACTCTGCAGAGAAAGTCTCTGCAGACTGCTGAATCCACACACGGGTTTAACTCTGGAAGTTGAGTGCACACATTGACAACCGTTCTGTTAGATAGCTGCGTTTTGGATTTAGAAGCAGATATTTCCCTGTGCTTACTGCTGTTTCTTCCATATGCCGGTAATGGGCTGAAAACGCCTGTTTTGGGACTCTGCAGAGAAAGTCTCTGCAGACTGCTGAATCCACACACGGGTTTAACTCTGGAAGTTGAGTGCACACATTGACAACCGTTCTGTTAGATAGCTGCGTTTTGGATTTAGAAGCAGATATTTCCCTGTGCTTACTGCTGTTTCTTCCATATGCCGGTAATGGGCTGAAAACGCCTGTTTTGGGACTCTGCAGAGAATGTCTCTGCAGACTGCTGAATCCACACACGGGTTTAACTCTGGAAGTTGAGTGCACACATTGACAACCGTTCTGTTAGATAGCTGCGTTTTGGATTTAGAAGCAGATATTTCCCTGTGCTTACTGCTGTTTCTTCCATATGCCGGTAATGGGCTGAAAACGCCTGTTTTGGGACTCTGCAGAGAAAGTCTCTGCAGACTGCTGAATCCACACACGGGTTTAACTCTGGAAGTTGAGTGCACACATTGACAACCGTTCTGTTAGATAGCTGCGTTTTGGATTTAGAAGCAGATATTTCCCTGTGCTTACTGCTGTTTCTTCCATATGCCGGTAATGGGCTGAAAACGCCTGTTTTGGGACTCTGCAGAGAAAGTCTCTGCAGACTGCTGAATCCACACACGGGTTCAACTCTGGAAGTTGAGTGCACACATTGACAACCGTTCTGTTAGATAGCTGCGTTTTGGATTTAGAAGCAGATATTTCCCTGTGCTTACTGCTGTTTCTTCCATATGCCGGTAATGGGCTGAAAACGCCTGTTTTGGGACTCTGCAGAGAAAGTCTCTGCAGACTGCTGAATCCACACACGGGTTTAACTCTGGAAGTTGAGTGCACACATTGACAACCGTTCTGTTAGGTAGCTGCGTTTTGGATTTAGAAGCAGATATTTCCCTGTGCTTACTGCTGTTTCTTCCATATGCCGGTAATGGGCTGAAAACGCCTGTTTTGGGACTCTGCAGAGAAAGTCTCTGCAGACTGCTGAATCCACACACGGGTTTAACTCTGGAAGTTGAGTGGACACATTGACAACCGTTCTGTTAGATAGCTGCGTTTTGGATTTAGAAGCAGATATTTCCCTGTGCTTACTGCTGTTTCTTCCATATGCCGGTAATGGGCTGAAAACGCCTGTTTTGGGACTCTGCAGAGAAAGTCTCTGCAGACTGCTGAATCCACACACGGGTTTAACTCCGGAAGTTGAGTGCACACATTGACAACCGTTCTGTTAGATAGCTGCGTTTTGGATTTAGAAGCAGATATTTCCCTGTGCTTACTGCTGTTTCTTCCATATGCCGGTAATGGGCTGAAAACGCCTGTTTTGGGACTCTGCAGAGAAAGTCTCTGCAGACTGCTGAATCCACACACGGGTTTAACTCTGGAAGTTGAGTGCACACATTGACAACCGTTCTGTTAGATAGCTGCGTTTTGGATTTAGAAGCAGATATTTCCCTGTGCTTACTGCTGTTTCTTCCATATGCCGGTAATGGGCTGAAAACGCCTGTTTTGGGACTCTGCAGAGAAAGTCTCTGCAGACTGCTGAATCCACACACGGGTTTAACTCTGGAAGTTGAGTGCACACATTGACAACCGTTCTGTTAGATAGCTGCGTTTTGGATTTAGAAGCAGATATTTCCCTGTGCTTACTGCTGTTTCTTCCATATGCCGGTAATGGGCTGAAAACGCCTGTTTTGGGACTCTGCAGAGAAAGTCTCTGCAGACTGCTGAATCCACACACGGGTTTAACTCTGGAAGTTGAGTGCACACATTGACAACCGTTCTGTTAGATAGCTGCCTTTTGGATTTAGAAGCAGATATTTCCCTGTGCTTACTGCTGTTTCTTCCATATGCCGGTAATGGGCTGAAAACGCCTGTTTTGGGACTCTGCAGAGAAAGTCTCTGCAGACTGCTGAATCCACACACGGGTTTAACTCTGGAAGTTGAGTGCACACATTGACAACCGTTCTGTTAGATAGCTGCGTTTTGGATTTAGAAGCAGATATTTCCCTGTGCTTACTGCTGTTTCTTCCATATGCCGGTAATGGGCTGAAAACGCCTGTTTTGGGACTCTGCAGAGAAAGTCTCTGCAGACTGCTGAATCCACACACGGGTTTAACTCTGGAAGTTGAGTGCACACATTGACAACCGTTCTGTTAGATAGCTGCGTTTTGGATTTAGAAGCAGATATTTCCCTGTGCTTACTGCTGTTTCTTCCATGTGCCGGTAATGGGCTGAAAACGCCTGTTTTGGGACTCTGCAGAGAAAGTCTCTGCAGACTGCTGAATCCACACACGGGTTTAACTCTGGAAGTTGAGTGCACACATTGAAAACCGTTCTGTTAGATAGCTGCGTTTTGGATTTAGAAGCAGATATTTCCCTGTGCTTACTGCTGTTTCTTCCATATGCCGGTAATGGGCTGAAAACGCCTGTTTTGGGACTCTGCAGAGAAAGTCTCTGCAGACTGCTGAATCCACACACGGGTTTAACTCTGGAAGTTGAGTGCACACATTGACAACCGTTCTGTTAGATAGCTGCGTTTTGGATTTAGAAGCAGATATTTCCCTGTGCTTACTGCTGTTTCTTCCATATGCCGGTAATGGGCTGAAAACGCCTGTTTTGGGACTCTGCAGAGAAAGTCTCTGCAGACTGCTGAATCCACGCACGGGTTTACCTCTGGAAGTTGAGTGCACACATTGACAACCGTTCTGTTAGATAGCTGCGTTTTGGATTTAGAAGCAGATATTTCCCTGTGCTTACTGCTGTTTCTTCCATATGCCGGTAATGGGCTGAAAACGCCTGTTTTGGGACTCTGCAGAGAAAGTCTCTGCAGACTGCTGAATCCACACACGGGTTTAACTCCGGAAGTTGAGTGCACACATTGACAACCGTTCTGTTAGATAGCTGCGTTTTGGATTTAGAAGCAGATATTTCCCTGTGCTTACTGCTGTTTCTTCCATATGCCGGTAATGGGCTGAAAACGCCTGTTTTGGGACTCTGCAGAGAAAGTCTCTGCAGACTGCTGAATCCACACACGGGTTTAACTCTGGAAGTTGAGTGCACACATTGACAACCGTTCTGTTAGATAGCTGCGTTTTGGATTTAGAAGCAGATATTTCCCTGTGCTTACTGCTGTTTCTTCCATATGCCGGTAATGGGCTGAAAACGCCTGTTTTGGGACTCTGCAGAGAAAGTCTCTGCAGACTGCTGAATCCACACACGGGTTTAACTCTGGAAGTTGAGTGCACACATTGACAACCGTTCTGTTAGATAGCTGCGTTTTGGATTTAGAAGCAGATATTTCCCTGTGCTTACTGCTGTTTCTTCCATATGCCGGTAATGGGCTGAAAACGCCTGTTTTGGGACTCTGCAGAGAAAGTCTCTGCAGACTGCTGAATCCACACACGGGTTTAACTCTGGAAGTTGAGTGCACACATTGACAACCGTTCTGTTAGATAGCTGCCTTTTGGATTTAGAAGCAGATATTTCCCTGTGCTTACTGCTGTTTCTTCCATATGCCGGTAATGGGCTGAAAACGCCTGTTTTGGGACTCTGCAGAGAAAGTCTCTGCAGACTGCTGAATCCACAGACGGGTTTAACTCTGGAAGTTGAGTGCACACATTGACAACCGTTCTGTTAGATAGCTGCGTTTTGGATTTAGAAGCAGATATTTCCCTGTGCTTACTGCTGTTTCTTCCATATGCCGGTAATGGGCTGAAAACGCCTGTTTTGGGACTCTGCAGAGAAAGTCTCTGCAGACTGCTGAATCCACACACGGGTTTAACTCTGGAAGTTGAGTGCACACATTGACAACCGTTCTGTTAGATAGCTGCGTTTTGGATTTAGAAGCAGATATTTCCCTGTGCTTACTGCTGTTTCTTCCATGTGCCGGTAATGGGCTGAAAACGCCTGTTTTGGGACTCTGCAGAGAAAGTCTCTGCAGACTGCTGAATCCACACACGGGTTTAACTCTGGAAGTTGAGTGCACACATTGAAAACCGTTCTGTTAGATAGCTGCGTTTTGGATTTAGAAGCAGATATTTCCCTGTGCTTACTGCTGTTTCTTCCATATGCCGGTAATGGGCTGAAAACGCCTGTTTTGGGACTCTGCAGAGAAAGTCTCTGCAGACTGCTGAATCCACACACGGGTTTAACTTTGGAAGTTGAGTGCACACATTGACAACCGTTCTGTTAGATAGCTGCGTTTTGGATTTAGAAGCAGATATTTCCCTGTGCTTACTGCTGTTTCTTCCATATGCCGGTAATGGGCTGAAAACGCCTGTTTTGGGACTCTGCAGAGAAAGTCTCTGCAGACTGCTGAATCCACGCACGGGTTTACCTCTGGAAGTTGAGTGCACACATTGACAACCGTTCTGTTAGATAGCTGCGTTTTGGATTTAGAAGCAGATATTTCCCTGTGCTTACTGCTGTTTCTTCCATATGCCGGTAATGGGCTGAAAACGCCTGTTTTGGGACTCTGCAGAGAAAGTCTCTGCAGACTGCTGAATCCACACACGGGTTTAACTCTGGAAGTTGAGTGCACACATTGACAACCGTTCTGTTAGATAGCTGCGTTTTGGATTTAGAAGCAGATATTTCCCTGTGCTTACTGCTGTTTCTTCCATATGCCGGTAATGGGCTGAAAACGCCTGTTTTGGGACTCTGCAGAGAAAGTCTCTGCAGACTGCTGAATCCACACACGGGTTTAACTCCGGAAGTTGAGTGCACACATTGACAACCGTTCTGTTAGATAGCTGCGTTTTGGATTTAGAAGCAGATATTTCCCTGTGCTTACTGCTGTTTCTTCCATATGCCGGTAATGGGCTGAAAACGCCTGTTTTGGGACTCTGCAGAGAAAGTCTCTGCAGACTGCTGAATCCACACACGGGTTTAACTCTGGAAGTTGAGTGCACACATTGACAACCGTTCTGTTAGATAGCTGCGTTTTGGATTTAGAAGCAGATATTTCCCTGTGCTTACTGCTGTTTCTTCCATATGCCGGTAATGGGCTGAAAACGCCTGTTTTGGGACTCTGCAGAGAAAGTCTCTGCAGACTGCTGAATCCACACACGGGTTTAACTCTGGAAGTTGAGTGCACACATTGACAACCGTTCTGTTAGATAGCTGCGTTTTGGATTTAGAAGCAGATATTTCCCTGTGCTTACTGCTGTTTCTTCCATATGCCGGTAATGGGCTGAAAACGCCTGTTTTGGGACTCTGCAGAGAAAGTCTCTGCAGACTGCTGAATCCACACACGGGTTTAACTCTGGAAGTTGAGTGCACACATTGACAACCGTTCTGTTAGATAGCTGCCTTTTGGATTTAGAAGCAGATATTTCCCTGTGCTTACTGCTGTTTCTTCCATATGCCGGTAATGGGCTGAAAACGCCTGTTTTGGGACTCTGCAGAGAAAGTCTCTGCAGACTGCTGAATCCACACACGGGTTTAACTCTGGAAGTTGAGTGCACACATTGACAACCGTTCTGTTAGATAGCTGCGTTTTGGATTTAGAAGCAGATATTTCCCTGTGCTTACTGCTGTTTCTTCCATATGCCGGTAATGGGCTGAAAACGCCTGTTTTGGGACTCTGCAGAGAAAGTCTCTGCAGACTGCTGAATCCACACACGGGTTTAACTCTGGAAGTTGAGTGCACACATTGACAACCGTTCTGTTAGATAGCTGCGTTTTGGATTTAGAAGCAGATATTTCCCTGTGCTTACTGCTGTTTCTTCCATGTGCCGGTAATGGGCTGAAAACGCCTGTTTTGGGACTCTGCAGAGAAAGTCTCTGCAGACTGCTGAATCCACACACGGGTTTAACTCTGGAAGTTGAGTGCACACATTGAAAACCGTTCTGTTAGATAGCTGCGTTTTGGATTTAGAAGCAGATATTTCCCTGTGCTTACTGCTGTTTCTTCCATATGCCGGTAATGGGCTGAAAACGCCTGTTTTGGGACTCTGCAGAGAAAGTCTCTGCAGACTGCTGAATCCACACACGGGTTTAACTCTGGAAGTTGAGTGCACACATTGACAACCGTTCTGTTAGATAGCTGCGTTTTGGATTTAGAAGCAGATATTTCCCTGTGCTTACTGCTGTTTCTTCCATATGCCGGTAATGGGCTGAAAACGCCTGTTTTGGGACTCTGCAGAGAAAGTCTCTGCAGACTGCTGAATCCACGCACGGGTTTACCTCTGGAAGTTGAGTGCACACATTGACAACCGTTCTGTTAGATAGCTGCGTTTTGGATTTAGAAGCAGATATTTCCCTGTGCTTACTGCTGTTTCTTCCATATGCCGGTAATGGGCTGAAAACGCCTGTTTTGGGACTCTGCAGAGAAAGTCTCTGCAGACTGCTGAATCCACACACGGGTTTAACTCCGGAAGTTGAGTGCACACATTGACAACCGTTCTGTTAGATAGCTGCGTTTTGGATTTAGAAGCAGATATTTCCCTGTGCTTACTGCTGTTTCTTCCATATGCCGGTAATGGGCTGAAAACGCCTGTTTTGGGACTCTGCAGAGAAAGTCTCTGCAGACTGCTGAATCCACACACGGGTTTAACTCTGGAAGTTGAGTGCACACATTGACAACCGTTCTGTTAGATAGCTGCGTTTTGGATTTAGAAGCAGATATTTCCCTGTGCTTACTGCTGTTTCTTCCATATGCCGGTAATGGGCTGAAAACGCCTGTTTTGGGACTCTGCAGAGAAAGTCTCTGCAGACTGCTGAATCCACACACGGGTTTAACTCTGGAAGTTGAGTGCACACATTGACAACCGTTCTGTTAGATAGCTGCCTTTTGGATTTAGAAGCAGATATTTCCCTGTGCTTACTGCTGTTTCTTCCATATGCCGGTAATGGGCTGAAAACGCCTGTTTTGGGACTCTGCAGAGAAAGTCTCTGCAGACTGCTGAATCCACACACGGGTTTAACTCTGGAAGTTGAGTGCACACATTGACAACCGTTCTGTTAGATAGCTGCCTTTTGGATTTAGAAGCAGATATTTCCCTGTGCTTACTGCTGTTTCTTCCATATGCCGGTAATGGGCTGAAAACGCCTGTTTTGGGACTCTGCAGAGAAAGTCTCTGCAGACTGCTGAATCCACACACGGGTTTAACTCTGGAAGTTGAGTGCACACATTGACAACCGTTCTGTTAGATAGCTGCGTTTTGGATTTAGAAGCAGATATTTCCCTGTGCTTACTGCTGTTTCTTCCATATGCCGGTAATGGGCTGAAAACGCCTGTTTTGGGACTCTGCAGAGAAAGTCTCTGCAGACTGCTGAATCCACACACGGGTTTAACTCTGGAAGTTGAGTGCACACATTGACAACCGTTCTGTTAGATAGCTGCGTTTTGGATTTAGAAGCAGATATTTCCCTGTGCTTACTGCTGTTTCTTCCATGTGCCGGTAATGGGCTGAAAACGCCTGTTTTGGGACTCTGCAGAGAAAGTCTCTGCAGACTGCTGAATCCACACACGGGTTTAACTCTGGAAGTTGAGTGCACACATTGAAAACCGTTCTGTTAGATAGCTGCGTTTTGGATTTAGAAGCAGATATTTCCCTGTGCTTACTGCTGTTTCTTCCATATGCCGGTAATGGGCTGAAAACGCCTGTTTTGGGACTCTGCAGAGAAAGTCTCTGCAGACTGCTGAATCCACACACGGGTTTAACTCTGGAAGTTGAGTGCACACATTGACAACCGTTCTGTTAGATAGCTGCGTTTTGGATTTAGAAGCAGATATTTCCCTGTGCTTACTGCTGTTTCTTCCATATGCCGGTAATGGGCTGAAAACGCCTGTTTTGGGACTCTGCAGAGAAAGTCTCTGCAGACTGCTGAATCCACGCACGGGTTTACCTCTGGAAGTTGAGTGCACACATTGACAACCGTTCTGTTAGATAGCTGCGTTTTGGATTTAGAAGCAGATATTTCCCTGTGCTTACTGCTGTTTCTTCCATATGCCGGTAATGGGCTGAAAACGCCTGTTTTGGGACTCTGCAGAGAAAGTCTCTGCAGACTGCTGAATCCACACACGGGTTTAACTCTGGAAGTTGAGTGCACACATTGACAACCGTTCTGTTAGATAGCTGCGTTTTGGATTTAGAAGCAGATATTTCCCTGTGCTTACTACTGTTTCTTCCATATGCCGGTAATGGGCTGAAAACGCCTGTTTTGGGACTCTGCAGAGAAAGTCTCTGCAGACTGCTGAATCCACACACGGGTTTAACTCTGGAAGTTGAGTGCACACATTGACAACCGTTCTGTTAGATAGCTGCGTTTTGGATTTAGAAGCAGATATTTCCCTGTGCTTACTGCTGTTTCTTCAATATGCCGGTAATGGGCTGAAAACGCCTGTTTTGGGACTCTGCAGAGAAAGTCTCTGCAGACTGCTGAATCCACACACGGGTTTAACTCTGGAAGTTGAGTGCACACATTGACAACCGTTCTGTTAGATAGCTGCGTTTTGGATTTAGAAGCAGATATTTCCCTGTGCTTACTGCTGTTTCTTCCATATGCCGGTAATGGGCTGAAAACGCCTGTTTTGGGACTCTGCAGAGAAAGTCTCTGCAGACTGCTGAATCCACACACGGGTTTAACTCTGGAAGTTGAGTTGCACACATTGACAACCGTTCTGTTAGATAGCTGCGTTTTGGATTTAGAAGCAGATATTTCCCTGTGCTTACTGCTGTTTCTTCCATATGCCGGTAATGGGCTGAAAACGCCTGTTTTGGGACTCTGCAGAGAAAGTCTCTGCAGACTGCTGAATCCACACACGGGTTTAACTCTGGAAGTTGAGTGCACACATTGACAACCGTTCTGTTAGATAGCTGCGTTTTGGATTTAGAAGCAGATATTTCCCTGTGCTTACTGCTGTTTCTTCCATATGCCGGTAATGGGCTGAAAACGCCTGTTTTGGGACTCTGCAGAGAAAGTCTCTGCAGACTGCTGAATCCACACACGGGTTTAACTCTGGAAGTTGAGTGCACACATTGACAACCGTTCTGTTAGATAGCTGCGTTTTGGATTTAGAAGCAGATATTTCCCTATGCTTACTGCTGTTTCTTCCATATGCCGGTAATGGGCTGAAAACGCCTGTTTTGGGACTCTGCAGAGAAAGTCTCTGCAGGCTGCCGAATCCACACACGCGTTTAACTCTAGAAGTTGAGTGCACACCTTGACAACCGTTCTGTTAGATAGCTGCGTTTTGGATTTAGAAGCAGATATTTCCCTGTGCTTACTGCTGTTTCTTCCATATGCCGGTAATGGGCTGAAAACGCCTGTTTTGGGACTCTGCAGATAAAGTGTTTGCAGACTGCTGAATCCACACACGGGATTAACTCTGGAAGTTGAGTGCACACATTGACAACGGTTCTGTTAGATAGCTGCGTTTTGGATGTAGAAGCAGATATTTCCCTGTGCTTACTGCTGTTTCTTCCATATGCCGGTAATGGGCTGAAAACGCCTGTTTTGGGACTCTGCAGAGAAAGTGTTTGCAGACTGCTGAATCCACACACGGGTTTAACTCTGGAAGTTGAGTGCACACATTGACAACCGTTCTGTTAGATAGCTGCGTTTTGGATTTAGAAGCAGATATTTCCCTGTGCTTACTGCTATTTCTTCCCTATGCCGGTAATGGACTGAAAACGCCTGTTTTGGGACTCTGCAGAGAAAGTCTCTGCAGACTGCTGAATCCACACACGGGTTTAACTCTGGAAGTTGTGTGCACACATTGACAACCGTTCTGTTAGATAGCTGCGTTTTGGATTTAGAAGCAGATATTTCCCTGTGCTTCATGCTGTTTCTTCCATATGCCGGTAATGGGCTGAAAACGCCTGTTTTGGGACTCTGCAGAGAAAGTGTTTGCAGACTGCTGAATCCACACACGGGATTAACTCTGGAAGTTGAGTGCACACATTGACAACCGTTCTGTTAGATAGCTGCGTTTTGGATTTAGAAGCAGATATTTCCCTGTGCTTACTGCTGTTTCTTCCATATGCCGGTAATGGGCTGAAAACGCCTGTTTTGGGACTCTGCAAAGAAAGTGTTTGCAGACTGCTGAATCAACACACGGGTTTAACTCTGGAAGTTGAGTGCACACATTGACAACCGTTCTGTTAGATAGCTGCGTTTTGGATTTAGAAGCAGATATTTCCCTGTGCTTACTGCTGTTTCTTCCATATGCCGGTAATGAGCTGAAAACGCCTGTTTTGGGACTCTGCAGAGAAAGTCTCTGCAGACTGCTGAATCCACACACGGGTTTAACTCTGGAAGTTGAGTGCACACATTGACAACCGTTCTGTTAGATAGCTGCGTTTTGGATTTAGAAGCAGATATTTCCCTGTGCTTACTGCTGTTTCTTCCATATGCCGGTAATGAGCTGAAAACGCCTGTTTTGGGACTCTGCAGAGAAAGTCTCTGCAGACTGCTGAATCCACACACGGGTTTAACTCTGGAAGTTGAGTGCACACATTGACAACCGTTCTGTTAGATAGCTGCGTTTTGGATTTAGAAGCAGATATTTCCCTGTGCTTACTGCTGTTTCTTCCATATGCCGGTAATGGGCTGAAAACGCCTGTTTTGGGACTCTGCAGAGAAAGTCTCTGCAGACTGCTGAATCCACACACGGGTTTAACTCTGGAAGTTGAGTGCACACATTGACAACCGTTCTGTTAGATAGCTGCGTTTTGGATTTAGAAGCAGATATTTCCCTGTGCTTACTACTGTTTCTTCCATATGCCGGTAATGGGCTGAAAACGCCTGTTTTGGGACTCTGCAGAGAAAGTCTCTGCAGACTGCTGAATCCACACACGGGTTTAACTCTGGAAGTTGAGTGCACACATTGACAACCGTTCTGTTAGATAGCTGCGTTTTGGATTTAGAAGCAGATATTTCCCTGTGCTTACTGCTGTTTCTTCAATATGCCGGTAATGGGCTGAAAACGCCTGTTTTGGGACTCTGCAGAGAAAGTCTCTGCAGACTGCTGAATCCACACACGGGTTTAACTCTGGAAGTTGAGTGCACACATTGACAACCGTTCTGTTAGATAGCTGCGTTTTGGATTTAGAAGCAGATATTTCCCTGTGCTTACTGCTGTTTCTTCCATATGCCGGTAATGGGCTGAAAACGCCTGTTTTGGGACTCTGCAGAGAAAGTCTCTGCAGACTGCTGAATCCACACACGGGTTTAACTCTGGAAGTTGAGTTGCACACATTGACAACCGTTCTGTTAGATAGCTGCGTTTTGGATTTAGAAGCAGATATTTCCCTGTGCTTACTGCTGTTTCTTCCATATGCCGGTAATGGGCTGAAAACGCCTGTTTTGGGACTCTGCAGAGAAAGTCTCTGCAGACTGCTGAATCCACACACGGGTTTAACTCTGGAAGTTGAGTGCACACATTGACAACCGTTCTGTTAGATAGCTGCGTTTTGGATTTAGAAGCAGATATTTCCCTGTGCTTACTGCTGTTTCTTCCATATGCCGGTAATGGGCTGAAAACGCCTGTTTTGGGACTCTGCAGAGAAAGTCTCTGCAGACTGCTGAATCCACACACGGGTTTAACTCTGGAAGTTGAGTGCACACATTGACAACCGTTCTGTTAGATAGCTGCGTTTTGGATTTAGAAGCAGATATTTCCCTGTGCTTACTGCTGTTTCTTCCATATGCCGGTAATGGGCTGAAAACGCCTGTTTTGGGACTCTGCAGAGAAAGTCTCTGCAGACTGCTGAATCCACACACGGGTTTAACTCTGGAAGTTGAGTGCACACATTGACAACCGTTCTGTTAGATAGCTGCGTTTTGGATTTAGAAGCCGATATTTCCCTGTGCTTCATGCTGTTTCTTCCATATGCCGGTAATGGGCTGAAAACGCCTGTTTTGGGACTCTGCAGAGAAAGTCTCTGCAGACTGCTGAATCCACACACGGGATTAACTCTGGAAGTTGAGTGCACACATTGACAACCGTTCTGTTAGATAGCTGCGTTTTGGATTTAGAAGCAGATATTTCCCTGTGCTTACTGCTGTTTCTTCCATATGCCGGTAATGGGCTGAAAACGCCTGTTTTGGGACTCTGCAAAGAAAGTGTTTGCAGACTGCTGAATCAACACACGGGTTTAACTCTGGAAGTTGAGTGCACACATTGACAACCGTTCTGTTAGATAGCTGCGTTTTGGATTTAGAAGCAGATATTTCCCTGTGCTTACTGCTGTTTCTTCCATATGCCGGTAATGGGCTGAAAACGCCTGTTTTGGGACTCTGCAGAGAAAGTCTCTGCAGACTGCTGAATCCACACACGGGTTTAACTCTGGAAGTTGAGTGCACACATTGACAACCGTTCTGTTAGATAGCTGCGTTTTGGATTTAGAAGCAGATATTTCCCTGTGCTTACTGCTGTTTCTTCCATATGCCGGTAATGGGCTGAAAACGCCTGTTTTGGGACTCTGCAGAGAAAGTCTCTGCAAACTGCTGAATCCACACACGGGTTTCACTCTGGAAGTTGAGTGCACACATTGACAACCGTTCTGTTAGATAGCTGCGTTTTGGATTTAGAAGCAGATATTTCCCTGTGCTTACTGCTGTTTCTTCCATATGCCGGTAATGGGCTGAAAACGCCTGTTTTGGGACTCTGCAGAGAAAGTCTCTGCAGACTGCTGAATCCACACACGGGTTTAACTCTGGAAGGTGAGTGCACACATTGACAACCGTTCTGTTAGATAGCTGCGTTTTGGATTTAGAAGCAGATATTTCCCTGTGCTTACTGCTGTTTCTTCCATATGCCGGTAATGGGCTGAAAACGCCTGTTTTGGGACTCTGCAGAGAAAGTCTCTGCAGACTGCTGAATCCACACACGGGTTTAACTCTGGAAGTTGAGTGCACACATTGACAACCGTTCTGTTAGATAGCTGCGTTTTGGATTTAGAAGCAGATATTTCCCTGTGCTTACTGCTGTTTCTTCCATATGCCGGTAATGGGCTGAAAACGCCTGTTTTGGGACTCTGCAGAGAAAGTCTCTGCAGACTGCTGAATCCACACACGGGTTTCACTCTGGAAGTTGAGTGCACACATTGACAACCGTTCTGTTAGATAGCTGCGTTTTGGATTTAGAAGCAGATATTTCCCTGTGCTTACTGCTGTTTCTTCCATATGCCGGTAATGGGCTGAAAATGCCTGTTTTGGGACTCTGCAGAGAAAGTCTCTGCAGACTGCTGAATCCTCACACGGGTTTAACTCTGGAAGTTGAGTGCACACATTGACAACCGTTCTGTTAGATAGCTGCGTTTTGGATTTAGAAGCAGATATTTCCCTGTGCTTACTACTGTTTCTTCCATATGCCGGTAATGGGCTGAAAACGCCTGTTTTGGGACTCTGCAGAGAAAGTCTCTGCAGACTGCTGAATCCACACACGGGTTTAACTCTGGAAGTTGAGTGCACACATTGACAACCGTTCTGTTAGATAGCTGCGTTTTGGATTTAGAAGCAGATATTTCCCTGTGCTTACTGCTGTTTCTTCCATATGCCGGTAATGGGCTGAAAACGCCTGTTTTGGGACTCTGCAGAGAAAGTGTTTGCAGACTGCTGAATCCACACAGGGGTTTATCTCTGGAAGTTGAGTGCACACATTGACAACCGTTCTGTTAGATAGCTGCGTTTTGGATTTAGAAGCAGATATTTCCCTGTGCTTACTGCTGTTTCTTCCATATGCCGGTAATGGGCTGAAAACGCCTGTTTTGGGACTCTGCAGAGAAAGTCTCTGCAGACTGCTGAATCCACACACGGGTTTAACTCTGGAAGTTGAGTGCACACATTGACAACCGTTCTGTTAGATAGCTGCGTTTTGGATTTAGAAGCAGATATTTCCCTGTGCTTACTACTGTTTCTTCCATATGCCGGTAATGGGCTGAAAACGCCTGTTTTGGGACTCTGCAGAGAAAGTCTCTGCAGACTGCTGAATCCACACACGGGTTTAACTCTGGAAGTTGAGTGCACACATTGACAACCGTTCTGTTAGATAGCTGCGTTTTGGATTTAGAAGCAGATATTTCCCTGTGCTTACTGCTGTTTCTTCCATATGCCGGTAATGGGCTGAAAACGCCTGTTTGGGGACTCTGCAGAGAAAGTCTCTGCAGACTGCTGAATCCACACACGGGTTTAACTCTGGAAGTTGAGTGCACACATTGACAACCGTTCTGTTAGATAGCTGCGTTTTGGATTTAGAAGCAGATATTTCCCTGTGCTTACTGCTGTTTCTTCCATATGCCGGTAATGGGCTGAAAACGCCTGTTTTGGGACTCTGCAGAGAAAGTCTCTGCAGACTGCTGAATCCACACACGGGTTTAACTCTGGAAGTTGAGTGCACACATTGACAACCGTTCTGTTAGATAGCTGCGTTTTGGATTTAGAAGCAGATATTTCCCTGTGCTTACTACTGTTTCTTCCATATGCCGGTAATGGGCTGAAAACGCCTGTTTTGGGACTCTGCAGAGAAAGTCTCTGCAGACTGCTGAATCCACACACGGGTTTAACTCTGGAAGTTGAGTGCACACATTGACAAGCGTTCTGTTAGATAGCTGCGTTTTGGATTTAGAAGCAGATATTTCCCTGTGCTTACTGCTGTTTCTTCCATATGCCGGTAATGGGCTGAAAACGCCTGTTTTGGGACTCTGCAGAGAAAGTCTCTGCAGACTGCTGAATCCACACACGGGTTTAACTCTGGAAGGTGAGTGCACACATTGACAACCGTTCTGTTAGATAGCTGCGTTTTGGATTTAGAAGCAGATATTTCCCTGTGCTTACTGCTGTTTCTTCCATATGCCGGTAATGGGCTGAAAACGCCTGTTTTGGGACTCTGCAGAGAAAGTCTCTGCAGACTGCTGAATCCACACACGGGTTTAACTCTGGAAGTTGAGTGCACACATTGACAACCGTTCTGTTAGATAGCTGCGTTTTGGATTTAGAAGCAGATATTTCCCTGTGCTTACTGCTGTTTCTTCCATATGCCGGTAATGGGCTGAAAACGCCTGTTTTGGGACTCTGCAGAGAAAGTCTCTGCAGACTGCTGAATCCACACACGGGTTTAACTCTGGAAGTTGAGTGCACACATTGACAACCGTTCTGTTAGATAGCTGCGTTTTGGATTTAGAAGCAGATATTTCCCTGTGCTTACTGCTGTTTCTTCCATATGCCGGTAATGGGCTGAAAATGCCTGTTTTGGGACTCTGCAGAGAAAGTCTCTGCAGACTGCTGAATCCTCACACGGGTTTAACTCTGGAAGTTGAGTGCACACATTGACAACCGTTCTGTTAGATAGCTGCGTTTTGGATTTAGAAGCAGATATTTCCCTGTGCTTACTACTGTTTCTTCCATATGCCGGTAATGGGCTGAAAACGCCTGTTTTGGGACTCTGCAGAGAAAGTCTCTGCAGACTGCTGAATCCACACACGGGTTTAACTCTGGAAGTTGAGTGCACACATTGACAACCGTTCTGTTAGATAGCTGCGTTTTGGATTTAGAAGCAGATATTTCCCTGTGCTTACTGCTGTTTCTTCCATATGCCGGTAATGGGCTGAAAACGCCTGTTTTGGGACTCTGCAGAGAAAGTGTTTGCAGACTGCTGAATCCACACAGGGGTTTATCTCTGGAAGTTGAGTGCACACATTGACAACCGTTCTGTTAGATAGCTGCGTTTTGGATTTAGAAGCAGATATTTCCCTGTGCTTACTGCTGTTTCTTCCATATGCCGGTAATGGGCTGAAAACGCCTGTTTTGGGACTCTGCAGAGAAAGTCTCTGCAGACTGCTGAATCCACACACGGGTTTAACTCTGGAAGTTGAGTGCACACATTGACAACCGTTCTGTTAGATAGCTGCGTTTTGGATTTAGAAGCAGATATTTCCCTGTGCTTACTACTGTTTCTTCCATATGCCGGTAATGGGCTGAAAACGCCTGTTTTGGGACTCTGCAGAGAAAGTCTCTGCAGACTGCTGAATCCACACACGGGTTTAACTCTGGAAGTTGAGTGCACACATTGACAACCGTTCTGTTAGATAGCTGCGTTTTGGATTTAGAAGCAGATATTTCCCTGTGCTTACTGCTGTTTCTTCCATATGCCGGTAATGGGCTGAAAACGCCTGTTTTGGGACTCTGCAGAGAAAGTCTCTGCAGACTGCTGAATCCACACACGGGTTTAACTCTGGAAGTTGAGTGCACACATTGACAACCGTTCTGTTAGATAGCTGCGTTTTGGATTTAGAAGCAGATATTTCCCTGTGCTTACTGCTGTTTCTTCCATATGCCGGTAATGGGCTGAAAACGCCTGTTTTGGGACTCTGCAGAGAAAGTCTCTGCAGACTGCTGAATCCACACACGGGTTTAACTCTGGAAGTTGAGTGCACACATTGACAACCGTTCTGTTAGATAGCTGCGTTTTGGATTTAGAAGCAGATATTTCCCTGTGCTTACTACTGTTTCTTCCATATGCCGGTAATGGGCTGAAAACGCCTGTTTTGGGACTCTGCAGAGAAAGTCTCTGCAGACTGCTGAATCCACACACGGGTTTAACTCTGGAAGTTGAGTGCACACATTGACAAGCGTTCTGTTAGATAGCTGCGTTTTGGATTTAGAAGCAGATATTTCCCTGTGCTTACTGCTGTTTCTTCCATATGCCGGTAATGGGCTGAAAACGCCTGTTTTGGGACTCTGCAGAGAAAGTCTCTGCAGACTGCTGAATCCACACACGGGTTTAACTCTGGAAGTTGAGTGCACACATTGACAACCGTTCTGTTAGATAGCTGCGTTTTGGATTTAGAAGCAGATATTTCCCTGTGCTTACTGCTGTTTCTTCCATATGCCGGTAATGGGCTGAAAACGCCTGTTTTGGGACTCTGCAGAGAAAGTCTCTGCAGACTGCTGAATCCACACACAGGTTTAACTCTGGAAGTTGAGTGCACACATTGACAACCGTTCTGTTAGATAGCTGCGTTTTGGATTTAGAAGCAGATATTTCCCTGTGCTTACTGCTGTTTCTTCCATATGCCGGTAATGGGCTGAAAACGCCTGTTTTGGGACTCTGCAGAGAAAGTCTCTGCAGGCTGCCGAATCCACACACGCGTTTAACTCTAGAAGTTGAGTGCACACCTTGACAACCGTTCTGTTAGATAGCTGCGTTTTGGATTTAGAAGCAGATATTTCCCTGTGCTTACTGCTGTTTCTTCCATATGCCGGTAATGGTCTGAAAACGCCTGTTTGGGGACTCTGCAGATAAAGTGTTTGCAGACTGCTGAATCCACACACGGGATTAACTCTGGAAGTTGAGTGCACACATTGACAACCGTTCTGTTAGATAGCTGCGTTTTGGATGTAGAAGCAGATATTTCCCTGTGCTTACTGCTGTTTCTTCCATATGCCGGTAATGGGCTGAAAACGCCTGTTTTGGGACTCTGCAGAGAAAGTCTCTGCAGACTGCTGAATCCACACACGGGTTTAACTCTGGAAGTTGAGTGCACACATTGACAACCGTTCTGTTAGATAGCTGCGTTTTGGATTTAGAAGCAGATATTTCCCTGTGCTTACTGCTATTTCTTCCCTATGCCGGTAATGGACTGAAAACGCCTGTTTTGGGACTCTGCAGAGAAAGTCTCTGCAGACTGCTGAATCCACACACGGGTTTAACTCTGGAAGTTGAGTGCACACATTGACAACCGTTCTGTTAGATAGCTGCGTTTTGGATTTAGAAGCAGATATTTCCCTGTGCTTCATGCTGTTTCTTCCATATGCTGGTAATGGGCTGAAAACGCCTGTTTTGGGACTCTGCAGAGAAAGTCTCTGCAGACTGCTGAATCCACACACGGGTTTAACTCTGGAAGTTGAGTGCACACATTGACAACCGTTCTGTTAGATAGCTGCGTTTTGGATTTAGAAGCAGATATTTCCCTGTGCTTACTACTGTTTCTTCCATATGCCGGTAATGGGCTGAAAACGCCTGTTTTGGGACTCTGCAGAGAAAGTCTCTGCAGACTGCTGAATCCACACACGGGTTTAACTCTGGAAGTTGAGTGCACACATTGACAACCGTTCTGTTAGATAGCTGCGTTTTGGATTTAGAAGCAGATATTTCCCTGTGCTTACTGCTGTTTCTTCCATATGCCGGTAATGGGCTGAAAACGCCTGTTTTGGGACTCTGCAGAGAAAGTGTTTGCAGACTGCTGAATCCACACAGGGGTTTATCTCTGGAAGTTGAGTGCACACATTGACAACCGTTCTGTTAGATAGCTGCGTTTTGGATTTAGAAGCAGATATTTCCCTGTGCTTACTGCTGTTTCTTCCATATGCCGGTAATGGGCTGAAAACGCCTGTTTTGGGACTCTGCAGAGAAAGTCTCTGCAGACTGCTGAATCCACACACGGGTTTAACTCTGGAAGTTGAGTGCACACATTGACAACCGTTCTGTTAGATAGCTGCGTTTTGGATTTAGAAGCAGATATTTCCCTGTGCTTACTACTGTTTCTTCCATATGCCGGTAATGGGCTGAAAACGCCTGTTTTGGGACTCTGCAGAGAAAGTCTCTGCAGACTGCTGAATCCACACACGGGTTTAACTCTGGAAGTTGAGTGCACACATTGACAACCGTTCTGTTAGATAGCTGCGTTTTGGATTTAGAAGCAGATATTTCCCTGTGCTTACTGCTGTTTCTTCCATATGCCGGTAATGGGCTGAAAACGCCTGTTTTGGGACTCTGCAGAGAAAGTCTCTGCAGACTGCTGAATCCACACACGGGTTTAACTCTGGAAGTTGAGTGCACACATTGACAACCGTTCTGTTAGATAGCTGCGTTTTGGATTTAGAAGCAGATATTTCCCTGTGCTTACTGCTGTTTCTTCCATATGCCGGTAATGGGCTGAAAACGCCTGTTTTGGGACTCTGCAGAGAAAGTCTCTGCAGACTGCTGAATCCACACACGGGTTTAACTCTGGAAGTTGAGTGCACACATTGACAACCGTTCTGTTAGATAGCTGCGTTTTGGATTTAGAAGCAGATATTTCCCTGTGCTTACTACTGTTTCTTCCATATGCCGGTAATGGGCTGAAAACGCCTGTTTTGGGACTCTGCAGAGAAAGTCTCTGCAGACTGCTGAATCCACACACGGGTTTAACTCTGGAAGTTGAGTGCACACATTGACAAGCGTTCTGTTAGATAGCTGCGTTTTGGATTTAGAAGCAGATATTTCCCTGTGCTTACTGCTGTTTCTTCCATATGCCGGTAATGGGCTGAAAACGCCTGTTTTGGGACTCTGCAGAGAAAGTCTCTGCAGACTGCTGAATCCACACACGGGTTTAACTCTGGAAGTTGAGTGCACACATTGACAACCGTTCTGTTAGATAGCTGCGTTTTGGATTTAGAAGCAGATATTTCCCTGTGCTTACTGCTGTTTCTTCCATATGCCGGTAATGGGCTGAAAACGCCTGTTTTGGGACTCTGCAGAGAAAGTCTCTGCAGACTGCTGAATCCACACACAGGTTTAACTCTGGAAGTTGAGTGCACACATTGACAACCGTTCTGTTAGATAGCTGCGTTTTGGATTTAGAAGCAGATATTTCCCTGTGCTTACTGCTGTTTCTTCCATATGCCGGTAATGGGCTGAAAACGCCTGTTTTGGGACTCTGCAGAGAAAGTCTCTGCAGGCTGCCGAATCCACACACGCGTTTAACTCTAGAAGTTGAGTGCACACCTTGACAACCGTTCTGTTAGATAGCTGCGTTTTGGATTTAGAAGCAGATATTTCCCTGTGCTTACTGCTGTTTCTTCCATATGCCGGTAATGGGCTGAAAACGCCTGTTTGGGGACTCTGCAGATAAAGTGTTTGCAGACTGCTGAATCCACACACGGGATTAACTCTGGAAGTTGAGTGCACACATTGACAACCGTTCTGTTAGATAGCTGCGTTTTGGATGTAGAAGCAGATATTTCCCTGTGCTTACTGCTGTTTCTTCCATATGCCGGTAATGGGCTGAAAACGCCTGTTTTGGGACTCTGCAGAGAAAGTCTCTGCAGACTGCTGAATCCACACACGGGTTTAACTCTGGAAGTTGAGTGCACACATTGACAACCGTTCTGTTAGATAGCTGCGTTTTGGATTTAGAAGCAGATATTTCCCTGTGCTTACTGCTATTTCTTCCCTATGCCGGTAATGGACTGAAAACGCCTGTTTTGGGACTCTGCAGAGAAAGTCTCTGCAGACTGCTGAATCCACACACGGGTTTAACTCTGGAAGTTGAGTGCACACATTGACAACCGTTCTGTTAGATAGCTGCGTTTTGGATTTAGAAGCAGATATTTCCCTGTGCTTCATGCTGTTTCTTCCATATGCTGGTAATGGGCTGAAAACGCCTGTTTTGGGACTCTGCAGAGAAAGTCTCTGCAGACTGCTGAATCCACACACGGGTTTAACTCTGGAAGTTGAGTGCACACATTGACAACCGTTCTGTTAGATAGCTGCGTTTTGGATTTAGAAGCAGATATTTCCCTGTGCTTACTGCTGTTTCTTCCATATGCCGGTAATGGGCTGAAAACGCCTGTTTTGGGACTCTGCAGAGAAAGTCTCTGCAGACTGCTGAATCCACACACGGGTTTAACTCTGGAAGTTGAGTGCACACATTGACAACCGTTCTGTTAGATAGCTGCGTTTTGGATTTAGAAGCAGATATTTCCCTGTGCTTACTGCTGTTTCTTCCATATGCCGGTAATGGGCTGAAAACGCCTGTTTTGGGACTCTGCAGAGAAAGTCTCTGCAGACTGCTGAATCCACACACGGGTTTAACTCTGGAAGTTGAGTGCACACATTGACAACCGTTCTGTTAGATAGCTGCGTTTTGGATTTAGAAGCAGATATTTCCCTGTGCTTACTGCTGTTTCTTCCATATGCCGGTAATGGGCTGAAAACGCCTGTTTTGGGACTCTGCAGAGAAAGTCTCTGCAGACTGCTGTATCCACACACGGGTTTAACTCTGGAAGTTGAGTGCACACATTGACAACCGTTCTGTTAGATAGCTGCGTTTTGGATTTAGAAGCAGATATTTCCCTGTGCTTACTGCTGTTTCTTCCATATGCCGGTAATGGGCTGAAAACGCCTGTTTTGGGACTCTGCAGAGAAAGTGTTTGCAGACTGCTGAATCCACACACGGGTATCACTCTGGAAGTTGAGTGCACACATTGACAACCGTTCTGTTAGATAGCTGCGTTTTGGATTTAGAAGCAGATATTTCCCTGTGCTTACTGCTGTTTCTTCCATATGCCGGTAATGGGCTGAAAACGCCTGTTTTGGGACTCTGCAGAGAAAGTCTCTGCAGACTGCTGAATCCACACACGGGTTTAACTCTGGAAGGTGAGTGCACACATTGACAACCGTTCTGTTAGATAGCTGCGTTTTGGATTTAGAAGCAGATATTTCCCTGTGCTTACTGCTGTTTCTTCCATATGCCGGTAATGGGCTGAAAACGCCTGTTTTGGGACTCTGCAGAGAAAGTCTCTGCAGACTGCTGAATCCACACACGGGTTTAACTCTGGAAGTTGAGTGCACACATTGACAACCGTTCTGTTAGATAGCTGCGTTTTGGATTTAGAAGCAGATATTTCCCTGTGCTTACTGCTGTTTCTTCCATATGCCGGTAATGGGCTGAAAACGCCTGTTTTGGGACTCTGCAGAGAAAGTCTCTGCAGACTGCTGAATCCACACACGGGTTTAACTCTGGAAGTTGAGTGCACACATTGACAACCGTTCTGTTAGATAGCTGCGTTTTGGATTTAGAAGCAGATATTTCCCTGTGCTTACTGCTGTTTCTTCCATATGCCGGTAATGGGCTGAAAACGCCTGTTTTGGGACTCTGCAGAGAAAGTCTCTGCAGACTGCTGAATCCACACACGGGTTTACATCTGGAAGTTGAGTGCACACATTGACAACCGTTCTGTTAGATAGCTGCGTTTTGGATTTAGAAGCAGATATTTCCCTGTGCTTACTACTGTTTCTTCCATATGCCGGTAATGGGCTGAAAACGCCTGTTTTGGGACTCTGCAGAGAAAGTCTCTGCAGACTGCTGAATCCACACACGGGTTTAACTCTGGAAGTTGAGTGCACACATTGACAACCGTTCTGTTAGATAGCTGCGTTTTGGATTTAGAAGCAGATATTTCCCTGTGCTTACTGCTGTTTCTTCCATATGCCGGTAATGGGCTGAAAACGCCTGTTTTGGGACTCTGCAGAGAAAGTGTTTGCAGACTGCTGAATCCACACACGGGTTTATCTCTGGAAGTTGAGTGCACACATTGACAACCGTTCTGTTAGATAGCTGCGTTTTGGATTTAGAAGCAGATATTTCCCTGTGCTTACTGCTGTTTCTTCCATATGCCGGTAATGGGCTGAAAACGCCTGTTTTGGGACTCTGCAGAGAAAGTCTCTGCAGACTGCTGAATCCACACACGGGTTTAACTCTGGAAGTTGAGTGCACACATTGACAACCGTTCTGTTAGATAGCTGCGTTTTGGATTTAGAAGCAGATATTTCCCTGTGCTTACTACTGTTTCTTCCATATGCCGGTAATGGGCTGAAAACGCCTGTTTTGGGACTCTGCAGAGAAAGTCTCTGCAGACTGCTGAATCCACACACGGGTTTAACTCTGGAAGTTGAGTGCACACATTGACAACCGTTCTGTTAGATAGCTGCGTTTTGGATTTAGAAGCAGATATTTCCCTGTGCTTACTGCTGTTTCTTCCATATGCCGGTAATGGGCTGAAAACGCCTGTTTTGGGACTCTGCAGAGAAAGTCTCTGCAGACTGCTGAATCCACACACGGGTTTCACTCTGGAAGTTGAGTGCACACATTGACAACCGTTCTGTTAGATAGCTGCGTTTTGGATTTAGAAGCAGATATTTCCCTGTGCTTACTGCTGTTTCTTCCATATGCCGGTAATGGGCTGAAAACGCCTGTTTTGGGACTCTGCAGAGAAAGTCTCTGCAGACTGCTGAATCCACACACGGGTTTAACTCTGGAAGTTGAGTGCACACATTGACAACCGTTCTGTTAGATAGCTGCGTTTTGGATTTAGAAGCAGATATTTCCCTGTGCTTACTACTGTTTCTTCCATATGCCGGTAATGGGCTGAAAACGCCTGTTTTGGGACTCTGCAGAGAAAGTCTCTGCAGACTGCTGAATCCACACACGGGTTTAACTCTGGAAGTTGAGTGCACACATTGACAAGCGTTCTGTTAGATAGCTGCGTTTTGGATTTAGAAGCAGATATTTCCCTGTGCTTACTGCTGTTTCTTCCATATGCCGGTAATGGGCTGAAAACGCCTGTTTTGGGACTCTGCAGAGAAAGTCTCTGCAGACTGCTGAATCCACACACGGGTTTAACTCTGGAAGTTGAGTGCACACATTGACAACCGTTCTGTTAGATAGCTGCGTTTTGGATTTAGAAGCAGATATTTCCCTGTGCTTACTGCTGTTTCTTCCATATGCCGCTAATGGGCTGAAAACGCCTGTTTTGGGACTCTGCAGAGAAAGTCTCTGCAGACTGCTGAATCCACACACGGGTTTAACTCTGGAAGTTGAGTGCACACATTGACAACCGTTCTGTTAGATAGCTGCGTTTTGGATTTAGAAGCAGATATTTCCCTGTGCTTACTGCTGTTTCTTCCATATGCCGGTAATGGGCTGAAAACGCCTGTTTTGGGACTCTGCAGAGAAAGTCTCTGCAGGCTGCCGAATCCACACACGCATTTAACTCTAGAAGTTGAGTGCACACCTTGACAACCGTTCTGTTAGATAGCTGCGTTTTGGATTTAGAAGCAGATATTTCCCTGTGCTTACTGCTGTTTCTTCCATATGCCGGTAATGGGCTGAAAACGCCTGTTTGGGGACTCTGCAGATAAAGTGTTTGCAGACTGCTGAATCCACACACGGGATTAACTCTGGAAGTTGAGTGCACACATTGACAACCGTTCTGTTAGATAGCTGCGTTTTGGATGTAGAAGCAGATATTTCCCTGTGCTTACTGCTGTTTCTTCCATATGCCGGTAATGGGCTGAAAACGCCTGTTTTGGGACTCTGCAGAGAAAGTCTCTGCAGACTGCTGAATCCACACACGGGTTTAACTCTGGAAGTTGAGTGCACACATTGACAACCGTTCTGTTAGATAGCTGCGTTTTGGATTTAGAAGCAGATATTTCCCTGTGCTTACTGCTATTTCTTCCTATGCCGGTAATGGACTGAAAACGCCTGTTTTGGGACTCTGCAGAGAAAGTCTCTGCAGACTGCTGAATCCACACACGGGTTTAACTCTGGAAGTTGAGTGCACACATTGACAACCGTTCTGTTAGATAGCTGCGTTTTGGATTTAGAAGCAGATATTTCCCTGTGCTTCATGCTGTTTCTTCCATATGCCGGTAATGGGCTGAAAACGCCTGTTTTGGGACTCTGCAGAGAAAGTGTTTGCAGACTGCTGAATCCACACACGGGATTAACTCTGGAAGTTGAGTGCACACATTGACAACCGTTCTGTTAGATAGCTTCGTTTTGGATTTAGAAGCAGATATTTCCCTGTGCTTACTGCTGTTTCTTCCATATGCCGGTAATGGGCTGAAAACGCCTGTTTTGGGACTCTGCAGAGAAAGTGTTTGCAGACTGCTGAATCCACACACGGGTTTAACTCTGGAAGTTGAGTGCACACATTGACAACCGTTCTGTTAGATAGCTGCGTTTTGGATTTAGAAGCAGATATTTCCCTGTGCTTACTGCTGTTTCTTCCATATGCCGGTAATGGGCTGAAAACGCCTGTTTTGGGACTCTGCAGAGAAAGTCTCTGCAGACTGCTGAATCCACACACGGGTTTAACTCTGGAAGTTGAGTGCACACATTGACAACCGTTCTGTTAGATAGCTGCGTTTTGGATTTAGAAGCAGATATTTCCCTGTGCTTCATGCTGTTTCTTCCATATGCCGGTAATGGGCTGAAAACGCCTGTTTTGGGACTCTGCAGAGAAAGTGTTTGCAGACTGCTGAATCCACACACGGGTTTAACTCTGGAAGTTGAGTGCACACATTGACAACCGTTCTGTTAGATAGCTGCGTTTTGGATTTAGAAGCAGATATTTCCCTGTGCTTACTGCTGTTTCTTCCATATGCCGGTAATGGGCTGAAAACGCCTGTTTTGGGACTCTGCAGAGAAAGTCTCTGCAGACTGCTGAATCCACACACGGGTTTAACTCTGGAAGTTGAGTGCACACATTGACAACCGTTCTGTTAGATAGCTGCGTTTTGGATTTAGAAGCAGATATTTCCCTGTGCTTACTGCTGTTTCTTCCATATGCCGGTAATGGGCTGAAAACGCCTGTTTTGGGACTCTGCAGAGAAAGTCTCTGCAGACTGCTGAATCCACACACGGGTTTCACTCTGGAAGTTGAGTGCACACATTGACAACCGTTCTGTTAGATAGCTGCGTTTTGGATTTAGAAGCAGATATTTCCCTGTGCTTACTGCTGTTTCTTCCATATGCCGGTAATGGGCTGAAAACGCCTGTTTTGGGACTCTGCAGAGAAAGTCTCTGCAGACTGCTGAATCCACACACGGGTTTAACTCTGGAAGGTGAGTGCACACATTGACAACCGTTCTGTTAGATAGCTGCGTTTTGGATTTAGAAGCAGATATTTCCCTGTGCTTACTGCTGTTTCTTCCATATGCCGGTAATGGGCTGAAAACGCCTGTTTTGGGACTCTGCAGAGAAAGTCTCTGCAGACTGCTGAATCCACACACGGGTTTAACTCTGGAAGTTGAGTGCACACATTGACAACCGTTCTGTTAGATAGCTGCGTTTTGGATTTAGAAGCAGATATTTCCCTGTGCTTACTGCTGTTTCTTCCATATGCCGGTAATGGGCTGAAAACGCCTGTTTTGGGACTCTGCAGAGAAAGTCTCTGCAGACTGCTGAATCCACACACGGGTTTAACTCTGGAAGTTGAGTGCACACATTGACAACCGTTCTGTTAGATAGCTGCGTTTTGGATTTAGAAGCAGATATTTCCCTGTGCTTACTGCTGTTTCTTCCATATGCCGGTAATGGGCTGAAAACGCCTGTTTTGGGACTCTGCAGAGAAAGTCTCTGCAGACTGCTGAATCCACACACGGGTTTCACTCTGGAAGTTGAGTGCACACATTGACAACCGTTCTGTTAGATAGCTGCGTTTTGGATTTAGAAGCAGATATTTCCCTGTGCTTACTGCTGTTTCTTCCATATGCCGGTAATGGGCTGAAAACGCCTGTTTTGGGACTCTGCAGAGAAAGTCTCTGCAGACTGCTGAATCCACACACGGGTTTCACTCTGGAAGTTGAGTGCACACATTGACAACCGTTCTGTTAGATAGCTGCGTTTTGGATTTAGAAGCAGATATTTCCCTGTGCTTACTACTGTTTCTTCCATATGCCGGTAATGGGCTGAAAACGCCTGTTTTGGGACACTGCAGAGAAAGTCTCTGCAGACTGCTGAATCCACACACGGGTTTAACTCTGGAAGTTGAGTGCACACATTGACAACCGTTCTGTTAGATAGCTGCGTTTTGGATTTAGAAGCAGATATTTCCCTGTGCTTACTGCTGTTTCTTCCATATGCCGGTAATGGGCTGAAAACGCCTGTTTTGGGACTCTGCAGAGAAAGTCTCTGCAGACTGCTGAATCCACACACGGGTTTCACTCTGGAAGTTGAGTGCACACATTGACAACCGTTCTGTTAGATAGCTGCGTTTTGGATTTAGAAGCAGATATTTCCCTGTGCTTACTGCTGTTTCTTCCATATGCCGGTAATGGGCTGAAAACGCCTGTTTTGGGACTCTGCAGAGAAAGTGTTTGCAGACTGCTGAATCCACACACGGGTTTAACTCTGGAAGTTGAGTGCACACATTGACAACCGTTCTGTTAGATAGCTGCGTTTTGGATTTAGAAGCAGATATTTCCCTGTGCTTACTACTGTTTCTTCCATATGCCGGTAATGGGCTGAAAACGCCTGTTTTGGGACTCTGCAGAGAAAGTCTCTGCAGACTGCTGAATCCACACACGGGTTTAACTCTGGAAGTTGAGTGCACACATTGACAACCGTTCTGTTAGATAGCTGCGTTTTGGATTTAGAAGCAGATATTTCCCTGTGCTTACTGCTGTTTCTTCCATATGCCGGTAATGGGCTGAAAACGCCTGTTTTGGGACTCTGCAGAGAAAGTCTCTGCAGACTGCTGAATCCACACACGGGTTTAACTCTGGAAGTTGAGTGCACACATTGACAACCGTTCTGTTAGATAGCTGCGTTTTGGATTTAGAATCAGATATTTCCCTGTGCTTACTGCTGTTTCTTCCATATGCCGGTAATGGGCTGAAAACGCCTGTTTTGGGACTCTGCAGAGAAAGTCTCTGCAGACTGCTGAATCCACACACGGGTTTAACTCTGGAAGTTGAGTGCACACATTGACAACCGTTCTGTTAGATAGCTGCGTTTTGGATTTAGAAGCAGATATTTCCCTGTGCTTACTGCTGTTTCTTCCATATGCCGGTAATGGGCTGAAAACGCCTGTTTTGGGACTCTGCAGAGAAAGTCTCTGCAGGCTGCCGAATCCACACACGCGTTTAACTCTAGAAGTTGAGTGCACACCTTGACAACCGTTCTGTTAGATAGCTGCGTTTTGGATTTAGAAGCAGATATTTCCCTGTGCTTACTGCTGTTTCTTCCATATGCCGGTAATGGGCTGAAAACGCCTGTTTGGGGACTCTGCAGATAAAGTGTTTGCAGACTGCTGAATCCACACACGGGATTAACTCTGGAAGTTGAGTGCACACATTGACAACCGTTCTGTTAGATAGCTGCGTTTTGGATGTAGAAGCAGATATTTCCCTGTGCTTACTGCTGTTTCTTCCATATGCCGGTAATGGGCTGAAAACGCCTGTTTTGGGACTCTGCAGAGAAAGTCTCTGCAGACTGCTGAATCCACACACGGGTTTAACTCTGGAAGTTGAGTGCACACATTGACAACCGTTCTGTTAGATAGCTGCGTTTTGGATTTAGAAGCAGATATTTCCCTGTGCTTACTGCTATTTCTTCCCTATGCCGGTAATGGACTGAAAACGCCTGTTTTGGGACTCTGCAGAGAAAGTCTTTGCAGACTGCTGAATCCACACACGGGTTTAACTCTGGAAGTTGAGTGCACACATTGACAACCGTTCTGTTAGATAGCTGCGTTTTGGATTTAGAAGCAGATATTTCCCTGTGCTTCATGCTGTTTCTTCCATATGCCGGTAATGGGCTGAAAACGCCTGTTTTGGGACTCTGCAGAGAAAGTGTTTGCAGACTGCTGAATCCACACACGGGATTAACTCTGGAAGTTGAGTGCACACATTGACAACCGTTCTGTTAGATAGCTGCGTTTTGGATTTAGAAGCAGATATTTCCCTGTGCTTACTGCTGTTTCTTCCATATGCCGGTAATGGGCTGAAAACGCCTGTTTTGGGACTCTGCAGAGAAAGTCTCTGCCGGCTGCTGAATCCACACACGGGTTTAACTCTGGAAGTTGAGTGCACACATTGACAACCGTTCTGTTAGATAGCTGCGTTTTGGATTTAGAAGCAGATATTTCCCTGTGCTTACTGCTGTTTCTTCCATATGCGGTAATGGGCTGAAAACGCCTGTTTTGGGACTCTGCAGAGAAAGTCTCTGCAGACTGCTGAATCCACACACGGGTTTAACTCTGGAAGTTGAGTGCACACATTGACAACCGTTCTGTTAGATAGCTGCGTTTTGGATTTAGAAGCAGATATTTCCCTGTGCTTACTGCTGTTTCTTCCATATGCCGGTAATGGGCTGAAAACGCCTGTTTTGGGACTCTGCAGAGAAAGTCTCTGCAGACTGCTGAATCCACGCACGGGTTTACCTCTGGAAGTTGAGTGCACACATTGACAACCGTTCTGTTAGATAGCTGCGTTTTGGATTTAGAAGCAGATATTTCCCTGTGCTTACTGCTGTTTCTTCCATATGCCGGTAATGGGCTGAAAACGCCTGTTTTTGGGACTCTGCAGAGAAAGTCTCTGCAGACTGCTGAATCCACAGACGGGTTTAACTCTGGAAGTTGAGTGCACACATTGACAACCGTTCTGTTAGATAGCTGCGTTTTGGATTTAGAAGCAGATATTTCCCTGTGCTTACTGCTGTTTCTTCCATAGGCCGGTAATGGGCTGAAAACGCCTGTTTTGGGACTCTGCAGAGAAAGTCTCTGCAGACTGCTGAATCCACACACGGGTTTAACTCTGGAAGTTGAGTGCACACATTGACAACCGTTCTGTTAGATAGCTGCGTTTTGGATTTAGAAGCAGATATTTCCCTGTGCTTACTGCTGTTTCTTCCATATGCCGGTAATGGGCTGAAAACGCCTGTTTTGGGACTCTGCAGAGAAAGTCTCTGCAGACTGCTGAATCCACACACGGGTTTCACTCTGGAAGTTGAGTGCACACATTGACAACCGTTCTGTTAGATAGCTGCGTTTTGGATTTAGAAGCAGATATTTCCCTGTGCTTCATGCTGTTTCTTCCATATGCCGGTAATGGGCTGAAAACGCCTGTTTTGGGACTCTGCACAGAAAGGGTTTGCAGACTGCTGAATCCACACACGGGTTTAACTCTGGAAGTTGAGTGCACACATTGACAACCGTTCTGTTAGATAGCTGCGTTTTGGATTTAGAAGCAGATATTTCCCTGTGCTTACTGCTGTTTCTTCCATATGCCGGTAATGGGCTGAAAACGCCTGTTTTGGGACTCTGCAGAGAAAGTCTCTGCAGACTGCTGAATCCACACACGGGTTTAACTCTGGAAGTTGAGTGCACACATTGACAACCGTTCTGTTAGATAGCTGCGTTTTGGATTTAGAAGCAGATATTTCCCTGTGCTTACTGCTGTTTCTTCCATATGCCGGTAATGGGCTGAAAACGCCTGTTTTGGGACTCTGCAGAGAAAGTCTCTGCAGACTGCTGAATCCACACACGGGTTTCACTCTGGAAGTTGAGTGCACACATTGACAACCGTTCTGTTAGATAGCTGCGTTTTGGATTTAGAAGCAGATATTTCCCTGTGCTTACTGCTGTTTCTTCCATATGCCGGTAATGGGCTGAAAACGCCTGTTTTGGGACTCTGCAGAGAAAGTCTCTGCAGACTGCTGAATCCACACACGGGTTTAACTCTGGAAGGTGAGTGCACACATTGACAACCGTTCTGTTAGATAGCTGCGTTTTGGATTTAGAAGCAGATATTTCCCTGTGCTTACTGCTGTTTCTTCCATATGCCGGTAATGGGCTGAAAACGCCTGTTTTGGGACTCTGCAGAGAAAGTCTCTGCAGACTGCTGAATCCACACACGGGTTTAACTCTGGAAGTTGAGTGCACACATTGACAACCGTTCTGTTAGATAGCTGCGTTTTGGATTTAGAAGCAGATATTTCCCTGTGCTTACTGCTGTTTCTTCCATATGCCGGTAATGGGCTGAAAACGCCTGTTTTGGGACTCTGCAGAGAAAGTCTCTGCAGACTGCTGAATCCACACACGGGTTTAACTCTGGAAGTTGAGTGCACACATTGACAACCGTTCTGTTAGATAGCTGCGTTTTGGATTTAGAAGCAGATATTTCCCTGTGCTTACTGCTGTTTCTTCCATATGCCGGTAATGGGCTGAAAACGCCTGTTTTGGGACTCTGCAGAGAAAGTCTCTGCAGACTGCTGAATCCACACACGGGTTTCACTCTGGAAGTTGAGTGCACACATTGACAACCGTTCTGTTAGATAGCTGCGTTTTGGATTTAGAAGCAGATATTTCCCTGTGCTTACTG
>NW_026989380.1:0-81284 GCF_030222135.1 Aotus nancymaae
GGTAATGGGTTGAAAACGCCTGTTTTGGGACTCTGCAGAGAAAGTGTTTGCAGACTGCTGAATCCACACACGGGTTTAAATCTGGAAGTTGAGTGCACACATTGACAACCGTTGTGTTAGATAGCTGCGTTTTGGATTTAGAAGCAGATATTTCCCTGTGCTTACTGCTGTTTCTTCCTTATGCCGGTAATGGGCTGAAAACGCCTGTTTTGGGACTCTGCACAGAAAGTGTTTGCAGACTGCTGAATCCACACACGGGTTTAACTCTGGAAGTTGAGTGCACACATTGACAGCCGTTCTGTTAGATAGCTGCGTTTTGGATTTAGAAGCAGATATTTCCCTGTGCTTACTGCTGTTTCTTCCATATGCCGGTAATGGGCTGAAAACGCCTGCTTTGGGACTCTGCAGAGAAAGTGTTTGCAGACTGCTGAATCCACACACGGGTTTAACTCTGGAAGTTGAGTGCACACATTGACAACCGTTCTGTTAGATAGCTGCGTTTTGGATTTAGAAGCAGATATTTCCCTGTGCTTACTGCTGTTTCTTCCATATGCCGGTAATGGGTTGAAAACGCCTGTTTTGGGACTCTGCAGAGAAAGTGTTTGCAGACTGCTGAATCCACACACGGGTTTAACTCTGGAAGTTGAGTGCACACATTGACAACCGTTCTGTTAGATAGCTGCGTTTTGGATTTAGAAGCAGATATTTCCCTGTGCTTACTGCTGTTTCTTCCATATGCCGGTAATGGGCTGAAAACGCCTGTTTTGGGACTCTGCAGAGAAAGTGTTTGCAGACTGCTGAATCCACACACGGGTTTAACTCTGGAAGTTGAGTGCACACATTGACAACCGTTCTGTTAGATAGCTGCGTTTTGGATTTAGAAGCAGATATTTCCCTGTGCTTACTGCTGTTTCTTCCATATGCCGGTAATGGGCTGAAAACGCCTGTTTTGGGACTCTGCAGAGAAAGTGTTTGCAGACTGCTGAATCCACACACGGGTTTAACTCTGGAAGTTGAGTGCACACATTGACAACCGTTCTGTTAGATAGCTGCGTTTTGGATTTAGAAGCAGATATTTCCCTGTGCTTACTGCTGTTTCTTCCATATGCCGGTAATGGGCTGAAAACGCCTGTTTTGGGACTCTGCACAGAAAGTGTTTGCAGACTGCTGAATCCACACACGGGTTTAACTCTGGAAGTTGAGTGCACACATTGACAACCGTTCTGTTAGATAGCTGCGTTTTGGATTTAGAAGCAGATATTTCCCTGTGCTTACTGCTGTTTCTTCCATATGCCGGTAATGGGCTGAAAACGCCTGTTTTGGGACTCTGCAGAGAAAGTGTTTGCAGACTGCTGAATCCACACACGGGTTTAACTCTGGAAGTTGAGTGCACACATTGACAACCGTTCTGTTAGATAGCTGCGTTTTGGATTTAGAAGCAGATATTTCCCTGTGCTTACTGCTGTTTCTTCCATATGCCGGTAATGGGCTGAAAACGCCTGTTTTGGGACTCTGCAGAGAAAGTGTTTGCAGACTGCTGAATCCACACACGGGTTTAACTCTGGAAGTTGAGTGCACACATTGACAACCGTTCTGTTAGATAGCTGCGTTTTGGATTTAGAAGCAGATATTTCCCTGTGCTTACTGCTGTTTCTTCCATATGCCGGTAATGGGCTGAAAACGCCTGTTTTGGGACTCTGCAGAGAAAGTGTTTGCAGACTGCTGAATCCACACACGGGTTTAACTCTGGAAGTTGAGTGCACACATTGACAACCGTTCTGTTAGATAGCTGCGTTTTGGATTTAGAAGCAGATATTTCCCTGTGCTTACTGCTGTTTCTTCCATATGCCGGTAATGGGCTGAAAACGCCTGTTTTGGGACTCTGCAGAGAAAGTGTTTGCAGACTGCTGAATCCACACACGGGTTTAACTCTGGAATTTGAGTGCACACATTGACAACCGTTCTGTTAGATAACTGCGTTTTGGATTTAGAAGCAGATATTTCCCTGTGCTTACTGCTGTTTCTTCCATATGCCGGTAATGGGTTGAAAACGCCTGTTTTGGGACTCTGCAGAGAAAGTGTTTGCAGACTGCTGAATCCACACACGGGTTTAACTCTGGAAGTTGAGTGCACACATTGACAACCGTTCTGTTAGATAGCTGCGTTTTGGATTTAGAAGCAGATATTTCCCTGTGCTTACTGCTGTTTCTTCCATATGCCGGTAATGGGCTGAAAACGCCTGTTTTGGGACTCTGCAGAGAAAGTGTTTGCAGACTGCTGAATCCACACACGGGTTTAACTCTGGAAGTTGAGTGCACACATTGACAACCGTTCTGTTAGATAGCTGCGTTTTGGATTTAGAAGCAGATATTTCCCTGTGCTTACTGCTGTTTCTTCCATATGCCGGTAATGGGCTGAAAACGCCTGTTTTGGGACTCTGCAGAGAAAGTGTTTGCAGACTGCTGAATCCACACACGGGTTTAACTCTGGAAGTTGAGTGCACACATTGACAACCGTTCTGTTAGATAGCTGCGTTTTGGATTTAGAAGCAGATATTTCCCTGTGCTTACTGCTGTTTCTTCCATATGCCGGTAATGGGCTGAAAACGCCTGTTTTGGGACTCTGCAGAGAAAGTGTTTGCAGACTGCTGAATCCACACACGGGTTTAACTCTGGAAGTTGAGTGCACACATTGACAACCGTTCTGTTAGATAGCTGCGTTTTGGATTTAGAAGCAGATATTTCCCTGTGCTTACTGCTGTTTCTTCCATATGCCGGTAATGCGCTGAAAACGCCTGTTTTGGGACTCTGCAGAGAAAGTGTTTGCAGACTGCTGAATCCACACACGGGTTTAACTCTGGAAGTTGAGTGCACACATTGACAACCGTTCTGTTAGATAGCTGCGTTTTGGATTTAGAAGCAGATATTTCCTTGTGCTTACTGCTGTTTCTTCCATATGCCGGTAATGGGCTGAAAACGCCTGTTTTGGGACTCTGCAGAGAAAGTGTTTGCAGACTGCTGAATCCACACACGGGTTTAACTCTGGAAGTTGAGTGCACACATTGACAACCGTTCTGTTAGATAGCTGCGTTTTGGATTTAGAAGCAGATATTTCCCTGTGCTTACTGCTGTTTCTTCCATATGCCGGTAATGGGCTGAAAACGCCTGTCTTGGGACTCTGCACAGAAAGTGTTTGCAGACTGCTGAATCCACACACGGGTTTAACTCTGGAAGTTGAGTGCACACATTGACAACCGTTCTGTTAGATAGCTGCGTTTTGGATTTAGAAGCAGATATTTCCCTGTGCTTACTGCTGTTTCTTCCATATGCCGGTAATGGGCTGAAAACGCCTGTTTTGGGACTCTGCAGAGAAAGTGTTTGCAGACTGCTGAATCCACACACGGGTTTAACTCTGGAAGTTGAGTGCACACATTGACAACCGTTCTGTTAGATAGCTGCGTTTTGGATTTAGAAGCAGATATTTCCCTGTGCTTACTGCTGTTTCTTCCATATGCCGGTAATGGGCTGAAAACGCCTGTTTTGGGACTCTGCAGAGAAAGTGTTTGCAGACTGCTGAATCCACACACGGTTTTAACTCTGGAAGTTGAGTGCACACATTGACAACCGTTCTGTTAGATAGCTGCGTTTTGGATTTAGAAGCAGATATTTCCCTGTGCTTACTGCTGTTTCTTCCTTATGCCGGTAATGGGCTGAAAACGCCTGTTTTGGGACTCTGCACAGAAAGTGTTTGCAGACTGCTGAATCCACACACGGGTTTAACTCTGGAAGTTGAGTGCACACATTGACAACCGTTGTGTTAGATAGCTGCGTTTTGGATTTAGAAGCAGATATTTCCCTGTGCTTACTGCTGTTTCTTCCATATGCCGGTAATGGGCTGAAAACGCCTGCTTTGGGACTCTGCAGAGAAAGTGTTTGCAGACTGCTGAATCCACACACGGGTTTAATTCCGGAAGTTGAGTGCACACATTGACAACCGTTCTGTTAGATAGCTGCGTTTTGGATTTAGAAGCAGATATTTCCCTGTGCTTACTGCTGTTTCTTCCATATGCCGGTAATGGGCTGAAAACGCCTGTTTTGGGACTCTGCAGAGAAAGTGTTTGCAGACTGCTGAATCCACAAACGGGTTTAACTCTGGAAGTTGAGTGCACACATTGACAACCGTTCTGTTAGATAGCTGCGTTTTGGATTTAGAAGCAGATATTTCCCTGTGCTTACTGCTGTTTCTTCCATATGCCGGTAATGGGCTGAAAACGCCTGCTTTGGGACTCTGCAGAGAAAGTGTTTGCAGACTGCTGAATCCACACACGGGTTTAACTCTGGAAGTTGAGTGCACACATTGACAACCGTTCTGTTAGATAGCTGCGTTTTGGATTTAGAAGCAGATATTTCCCTGTGCTTACTCCTGTTTCTTCCATATGCCGGTAATGGGCTGAAAACGCCTGTTTTGGGACTCTGCAGAGAAAGTGTTTGCAGACTGCTGAATCCACAAACGGGTTTAACTCTGGAAGTTGAGTGCACACATTGACAACCGTTCTGTTAGATAGCTGCGTTTTGGATTTAGAAGCAGATATTTCCCTGTGCTTACTGCTGTTTCTTCCATATGCCGGTAATGGGTTGAAAACGCCTGTTTTGGGACTCTGCAGAGAAAGTGTTTGCAGACTGCTGAATCCACACACGGGTTTAACTCTGGAAGTTGAGTGCACACATTGACAACCGTTCTGTTAGATAGCTGCGTTTTGGATTTAGAAGCAGATATTTCCCTGTGCTTACTGCTGTTTCTTCCATATGCCGGTAATGGGCTGAAAACGCCTGTTTTGGGACTCTGCAGAGAAAGTGTTTGCAGACTGCTGAATCCACACACGGGTTTAACTCTGGAAGTTGAGTGCACACATTGACAACCGTTCTGTTAGATAGCTGCGTTTTGGATTTAGAAGCAGATATTTCCCTGTGCTTACTGCTGTTTCTTCCATATGCCGGTAATGGGCTGAAAACGCCTGTTTTGGGACTCTGCAGAGAAAGTGTTTGCAGACTGCTGAATCCACACACGGGTTTAACTCTGGAAGTTGAGTGCACACATTGACAACCGTTCTGTTAGATAGCTGCGTTTTGGATTTAGAAGCAGATATTTCCCTGTGCTTACTGCTGTTTCTTCCATATGCCGGTAATGCGCTGAAAACGCCTGTTTTGGGACTCTGCAGAGAAAGTGTTTGCAGACTGCTGATTCCACACACGGGTTTAACTCTGGAAGTTGAGTGCACACATTGACAACCGTTCTGTTAGATAGCTGCGTTTTGGATTTAGAAGCAGATATTTCCCTGTGCTTACTGCTGTTTCTTCCATATGCCGGTAATGGGCTGAAAACGCCTGTTTTGGGACTCTGCAGAGAAAGTGTTTGCAGACTGCTGAATCCACACACGGGTTTAACTCTGGAAGTTGAGTGCACACATTGACAACCGTTCTGTTAGATAGCTGCGTTTTGGATTTAGAAGCAGATATTTCCCTGTGCTTACTGCTGTTTCTTCCATATGCCGGCAATGGGCTGAAAACGCCTGTTTTGGGACTCTGCAGAGAAAGTGTTTGCAGACTGCTGAATCCACACACGGGTTTACCTCTGGAAGTTGAGTGTACACATTGACAACCGTTCTGTTAGATAGCTGCGTTTTGGATTTAGAAGCAGATATTTCCCTGTGCTTACTGCTGTTTCTTCCATATGCCGGTAATGCGCTGAAAACGCCTGTTTTGGGACTCTGCAGAGAAAGTGTTTGCAGACTGCTGAATCCACACACGGGTTTAACTCTGGAAGTTGAGTGCACACATTGACAACCGTTCTGTTAGATAGCTGCGTTTTGGATTTAGAAGCAGATATTTCCCTGTGCTTACTGCTGTTTCTTCCATATGCCGGTAATGGGCTGAAAACGCCTGTTTTGGGACTCTGCAGAGAAAGTGTTTGCAGACTGCTGAATCCACACACGGGTTTAACTCCGGAAGTTGAGTGCACACATTGACAACCGTTCTGTTAGATAGCTGCGTTTTGGATTTAGAAGCAGATATTTCCCTGTGCTTACTGCTGTTTCTTCCATATGCCGGTAATGCGCTGAAAACGCCTGTTTTGGGACTCTGCAGAGAAAGTGTTTGCAGACTGCTGAATCCACACACGGGTTTAACTCTGGAAGTTGAGTGCACACATTGACAACCGTTCTGTTAGATAGCTGCGTTTTGGATTTAGAAGCAGATATTTCCCTGTGCTTACTGCTGTTTCTTCCATATGCCGGTAATGGGCTGAAAACGCCTGTTTTGGGACTCTGCAGAGAAAGTGTTTGCAGACTGCTGAATCCACACACGGTTTTAACTCTGGAAGTTGAGTGCACACATTGACAACCGTTCTGTTAGATAGCTGCGTTTTGGATTTAGAAGCAGATATTTCCCTGTGCTTACTGCTGTTTCTTCCATATGCCGGTAATGGGCTGAAAACGCCTGTTTTGGGACTCTGCAGAGAAAGTGTTTGCAGACTGCTGAATCCACACACGGGTTTAACTCTGGAAGTTGAGTGCACACATTGACAACCGTTCTGTTAGATAGCTGCGTTTTGGATTTAGAAGCAGATATTTCCCTGTGCTTACTGCTGTTTCTTCCATATGCCGGTAATGGGTTGAAAACGCCTGTTTTGGGACTCTGCAGAGAAAGTGTTTGCAGACTGCTGAATCCACACACGGGTTTAAATCTGGAAGTTGAGTGCACACATTGACAACCGTTGTGTTAGATAGCTGCGTTTTGGATTTAGAAGCAGATATTTCCCTGTGCTTACTGCTGTTTCTTCCTTATGCCGGTAATGGGCTGAAAACGCCTGTTTTGGGACTCTGCACAGAAAGTGTTTGCAGACTGCTGAATCCACACACGGGTTTAACTCTGGAAGTTGAGTGCACACATTGACAGCCGTTCTGTTAGATAGCTGCGTTTTGGATTTAGAAGCAGATATTTCCCTGTGCTTACTGCTGTTTCTTCCATATGCCGGTAATGGGCTGAAAACGCCTGCTTTGGGACTCTGCAGAGAAAGTGTTTGCAGACTGCTGAATCCACACACGGGTTTAACTCTGGAAGTTGAGTGCACACATTGACAACCGTTCTGTTAGATAGCTGCGTTTTGGATTTAGAAGCAGATATTTCCCTGTGCTTACTGCTGTTTCTTCCATATGCCCGTAATGGGCTGAAAACGCCTGTTTTGGGACTCTGCAGAGAAAGTGTTTGCAGACTGCTGAATATACACACGGGTTTAACTCTGGAAGTTGAGTGCACACATTGACAACCATTCTGTTAGATAGCTGCGTTTTGGATTTAGAAGCAGATATTTCCCTGTGCTTACTGCTGTTTCTTCCATATGCCGGTAATGGGCTGAAAACGCCTGTTTTGGGACTCTGCAGAGAAAGTGTTTGCAGACTGCTGAATCCACACACGGGTTTAACTCTGGAAGTTGAGTGCACACATTGACAACCGTTCTGTTAGATATCTGCGTTTTGGATTTAGAAGCAGATATTTCCCTGTGCTTACTGCTGTTTCTTCCATATGCCGGTAATGCGCTGAAAACGCCTGTTTTGGGACTCTGCAGAGAAAGTGTTTGCAGACTGCTGAATCCACACACGGGTTTAACTCTGGAAGTTGAGTGCACACATTGACAACCGTTCTGTTAGATAGCTGCGTTTTGGATTTAGAAGCAGATATTTCCTTGTGCTTTCTGCTGTTTCTTCCATATGCCGGTAATGGGCTGAAAACGCCTGTTTTGGGACTCTGCAGAGAAAGTGTTTGCAGACTGCTGAATCCACACACGGGTTTAACTCTGGAAGTTGAGTGCACACATTGACAACCGTTCTGTTAGATAGCTGCGTTTTGGATTTAGAAGCAGATATTTCCCTGTGCTTACTGCTGTTTCTTCCATATGCCGGTAATGGGCTGAAAACGCCTGTTTTGGGACTCTGCAGAGAAAGTGTTTGCAGACTGCTGAATCCACACACGGGTTTAACTCCAGAAGTTGAGTGCACACATTGACAACCGTTCTGTTGGATAGCTGCGTTTTGGATTTAGAAGCAGATATTTCCCTGTGCTTACTGCTGTTTCTTCCATATGCCGGTAATGCGCTGAAAACGCCTGTTTTGGGACTCTGCAGAGAAAGTGTTTGCAGACTGCTGAATCCACACACGGGTTTAACTCTGGAAGTTGAGTGCACACATTGACAACCGTTCTGTTAGATAGCTGCGTTTTGGATTTAGAAGCAGATATTTCCCTGTGCTTACTGCTGTTTCTTCCATATGCCGGTAATGGGCTGAAAACGCCTGTTTTGGGACTCTGCAGAGAAAGTGTTTGCAGACTGCTGAATCCACACACGGGTTTAACTCTGGAAGTTGAGTGCACACATTGACAACCGTTCTGTTAGATAGCTGCGTTTTGGATTTAGAAGCAGATATTTCCCTGTGCTTACTGCTGTTTCTTCCATATGCCGGTAATGGGCTGAAAACGCCTGTTTGGGGACTCTGCAGAGAAAGTGTTTGCAGACTGCTGAATCCACACACGGGTTTAACTCCGGAAGCTGAGTGCACACATTGACAACCGTTCTGTTAGATAGCTGCGTTTTGGATTTAGAAGCAGATATTTCCCTGTGCTTACTGCTGTTTCTTCCATATGCCGGTAATGGGCTGAAAACGCCTGCTTTGGGACTCTGCAGAGAAAGTGTTTGCAGACTGCTGAATCCACACACGGGTTTAACTCTGGAAGTTGAGTGCACACATTGACAACCGTTCTGTTAGATAGCTGCGTTTTGGATTTAGAAGCAGATATTTCCCTGTGCTTACTGCTGTTTCTTCCATATGCCGGTAATGGGCTGAAAACGCCTGTTTTGGGACTCTGCAGAGAAAGTGTTTGCAGACTGCTGAATCCACACACGGGTTTAACTCTGGAAGTTGAGTGCACACATTGCCAACCGTTCTGTTATATAGCTGCGTTTTGGATTTAGAAGCAGATATTTCCCTGTGCTTACTGCTGTTTCTTCCATATGCCGGTAATGGGCTGAAAACGCCTGTTTTGGGACTCTGCAGAGAAAGTGTTTGCAGACTGCTGAATCCACACACGGGTTTAACTCTGGAAGTTGAGTGCACACATTGACAACCGTTCTGTTGGATAGCTGCGTTTTGGATTTAGAAGCAGATATTTCCCTGTGCTTACTGCTGTTTCTTCCATATGCCGGTAATGCGCTGAAAACGCCTGTTTTGGGACTCTGCAGAGAAAGTGTTTGCAGACTGCAGAATCCACACACGGGTTTAACTCTGGAAGTTGAGTGCACACATTGACAGCCGTTCTGATAGATAGCTGCGTTTTGGATTTAGAAGCAGATATTTCCCTGTGCTTACTGCTGTTTCTTCCATATGCCGGTAATGGGTTGAAAACGCCTGTTTTGGGAGTCTGCAGAGAAAGTGTTTGCAGACTGCTGAATCCACACACGGGTTTAACTCTGGAAGTTGAGTGCACACATTGACAACCGTTCTGTTAGATAGCTGCGTTTTGGATTTAGAAGCAGATACTTCCCTGTGCTTACTGCTGTTTCTTCCTTATGCCGGTAATGGGCTGAAAACGCCTGTTTTGGGACTCTGCACAGAAAGTGTTTGCAGACTGCTGAATCCACACACGGGTTTAACTCTGGAAGTTGAGTGCACACATTGACAACCGTTCTGTTAGATAGCTGCGTTTTGGATTTAGAAGCAGATATTTCCCTGTGCTTACTGCTGTTTCTTCCATATGCCGGTAATGGGTTGAAAACGCCTGTTTTGGGACTCTGCAGAGAAAGTGTTTGCAGACTGCTGAATCCACACACGGGTTTAACTCTGGAAGTTGAGTGCACACATTGACAACCGTTCTGTTAGATAGCTGCGTTTTGGATTTAGAAGCAGATATTTCCCTGTGCTTACTGCTGTTTCTTCCATATGCCGGTAATGGGCTGAAAACGCCTGTTTTGGGACTCTGCAGAGAAAGTGTTTGCAGACTGCTGAATCCACACACGGGTTTAACTCTGGAAGTTGAGTGCACACATTGACAACCGTTCTGTTAGATAGCTGCGTTTTGGATTTAGAAGCAGATATTTCCCTGTGCTTACTGCTGTTTCTTCCATATGCCGGTAATGGGCTGAAAACGCCTGTTTTGGGACTCTGCAGAGAAAGTGTTTGCAGACTGCTGAATCCACACACGGGTTTAACTCTGGAAGTTGAGTGCACACATTGACAACCGTTCTGTTAGATAGCTGCGTTTTGGATTTAGAAGCAGATATTTCCCTGTGCTTACTGCTGTTTCTTCCATATGCCGGTAATGGGCTGAAAACGCCTGTTTTGGGACTCTGCAGAGAAAGTGTTTGCAGACTGCTGAATCCACACACGGGTTTAACTCTGGAAGTTGAGTGCACACATTGACAACCGTTCTGTTAGATAGCTGCGTTTTGGATTTAGAAGCAGATATTTCCCTGTGCTTACTGCTGTTTCTTCCATATGCCGGTAATGCGCTGAAAACGCCTGTTTTGGGACTCTGCAGAGAAAGTGTTTGCAGACTGCTGAATCCACACACGGGTTTAACTCTGGAAGTTGAGTGCACACATTGACAACCGTTCTGTTAGATAGCTGCGTTTTGGATTTAGAAGCAGATATTTCCTTGTGCTTACTGCTGTTTCTTCCATATGCCGGTAATGGGCTGAAAACGCCTGTTTTGGGACTCTGCAGAGAAAGTGTTTGCAGACTGCTGAATCCACACACGGGTTTAACTCTGGAAGTTGAGTGCACACATTGACAACCGTTCTGTTAGATAGCTGCGTTTTGGATTTAGAAGCAGATATTTCCCTGTGCTTACTGCTGTTTCTTCCATATGCCGGTAATGGGCTGAAAACGCCTGTTTTGGGACTCTGCAGAGAAAGTGTTTGCAGACTGCTGAATCCACACACGGGTTTAACTCCGGAAGTTGAGTGCACACATTGACAACCGTTCTGTTAGATAGCTCCGTTTTGGATTTAGAAGCAGATATTTCCCTGTGCTTACTGCTGTTTCTTCCATATGCCGGTAATGGGCTGAAAACGCCTGTTTTGGGACTCTGCAGAGAAAGTGTTTGCAGACTGCTGAATCCACACACGGGTTTAACTCTGGAAGTTGAGTGCACACATTGACAACCGTTCTGTTAGATAGCTGCGTTTTGGATTTAGAAGCAGATATTTCCCTGTGCTTACTGCTGTTTCTTCCATATGCCGGTAATGGGCTGAAAACGCCTGTTTTGGGACTCTGCAGAGAAAGTGTTTGCAGACTGCTGAATCCACACACGGGTTTAACTCTGGAAGTTGAGTGCACACATTGACAACCGTTCTGTTAGATAGCTGCGTTTTGGATTTAGAAGCAGATATTTCCCTGTGCTTACTGCTGTTTCTTCCATATGCCGGTAATGGGCTGAAAACGCCTGCTTTGGGACTCTGCAGAGAAAGTGTTTGCAGACTGCTGAATCCACACACGGGTTTAACTCTGGAAGTTGAGTGCACACATTGACAACCGTTCTGTTAGATAGCTGCGTTTTGGATTTAGAAGCAGATATTTCCCTGTGCTTACTGCTGTTTCTTCCATATGCCGGTAATGGGCTGAAAACGCCTGTTTTGGGACTCTGCAGAGAAAGTGTTTGCAGACTGCTGAATCCACACACGGGTTTAACTCTGGAAGTTGAGTGCACACATTGACAACCGTTCTGTTAGATAGCTGCGTTTTGGATTTAGAAGCAGATATTTCCCTGTGCTTACTGCTGTTTCTTCCATATGCCGGTAATGGGCTGAAAACGCCTGCTTTGGGACTCTGCAGAGAAAGTGTTTGCAGACTGCTGAATCCACACACGGGTTTCACTCTGGAAGTTGAATGCACACATTGACAAACGTTCTGTTAGATAGCTGCGTTTTGGATTTAGAAGCAGATATTTACCTGGGCTTACTGCTGTTTCTTCCATATGCCGGTAATGGGCTGAAAACGCCTGTTTTGGGACTCTGCAGAGAAAGTGTTTGCAGACTGCTGAATCCACACACGGGTTTAACTCTGGAAGTTGAGTGCACACATTGACAATCGTTCTGTTAGATAGCTGCGTTTTGGATTTAGAAGCAGATATTTCCCTGTGCTTACTGCTGTTTCTTCCATATGCCGGTAATGGGCTGAAAACGCCTGTTTTGGGACTCTGCAGAGAAAGTGTTTGCAGACTGCTGAATCCACACACGGGTTTAACTCTGGAAGTTGAGTGCACACATTGACAACCGTTCTGTTAGATAGCTGCGTTTTGGATTTAGAAGCAGATATTTCCCTGTGCTTACTGCTGTTTCTTCCATATGCCGGTAATGGGCTGAAAACGCCTGTTTGGGGACTCTGCAGAGAAAGTGTTTGCAGACTGCTGAATCCACACACGGGTCTAACTCTGGAAGTTGAGTGCACACATTGACAACCTTTCTGTTAGATAGCTGCGTTTTGGATTTAGAAGCAGATATTTCCCTGTGCTTACTGATGTTTCTTCCATATGCCGGTAATGGGCTGAAAACGCCTGTTTTGGGACTCTGCAGAGAAAGTGTTTGCAGACTGCTGAATCCACACACGGGTTTAACTCTGGAAGTTGAGTGCACACATTGACAACCGTTCTGTTAGATAGCTGCGTTTTGGATTTAGAAGCAGATATTTCCCTGTGCTTACTGCTGTTTCTTCCATATGCCGGTAATGGGCTGAAAACGCCTGCTTTGGGACTCTGCAGAGAAAGTGTTTGCAGACTGCTGAATCCACACACGGGTTTAACTCTGGAAGTTGAGTGCACACATTGACAACCGTTCTGTTAGATAGCTGCGTTTTGGATTTAGAAGCAGATATTTCCCTGTGCTTACTGCTGTTTCTTCCATATGCCCGTAATGGGCTGAAAACGCCTGTTTTGGGACTCTGCAGAGAAAGTGTTTGCAGACTGCTGAATATACACACGGGTTTAACTCTGGAAGTTGAGTGCACACATTGACAACCATTCTGTTAGATAGCTGCGTTTTGGATATAGAAGCAGATATTTCCCTGTGCTTACTGCTGTTTCTTCCATATGCCGGTAATGGGCTGAAAACGCCTGTTTTGGGACTCTGCAGAGAAAGTGTTTGCAGACTGCTGAATCCACACACGGGTTTAACTCTGGAAGTTGAGTGCACACATTGACAACCGTTCTGTTAGATAGCTGCGTTTTGGATTTAGAAGCAGATATTTCCCTGTGCTTACTGCTGTTTCTTCCATATGCCGGTAATGCGCTGAAAACGCCTGTTTTGGGACTCTGCAGAGAAAGTGTTTGCAGACTGCTGAATCCACACACGGGTTTAACTCTGGAAGTTGAGTGCACACATTGACAACCGTTCTGTTAGATAGCTGCGTTTTGGATTTAGAAGCAGATATTTCCTTGTGCTTACTGCTGTTTCTTCCATATGCCGGTAATGGGCTGAAAACGCCTGTTTTGGGACTCTGCAGAGAAAGTGTTTGCAGACTGCTGAATCCACACACGGGTTTAACTCTGGAAGTTGAGTGCACACATTGACAACCGTTCTGTTAGATAGCTGCGTTTTGGATTTAGAAGCAGATATTTCCCTGTGCTTACTGCTGTTTCTTCCATATGCCGGTAATGGGCTGAAAACGCCTGTTTTGGGACTCTGCAGAGAAAGTGTTTGCAGACTGCTGAATCCACACACGGGTTTAACTCCAGAAGTTGAGTGCACACATTGACAACCGTTCTGTTAGATAGCTGCGTTTTGGATTTAGAAGCAGATATTTCCCTGTGCTTACTGCTGTTTCTTCCATATGCCGGTAATGCGCTGAAAACGCCTGTTTTGGGACTCTGCAGAGAAAGTGTTTGCAGACTGCTGAATCCACACACGGGTTTAACTCTGGAAGTTCAGTGCACACATTGACAACCGTTCTGTTAGATAGCTGCGTTTTGGATTTAGAAGCAGATATTTCCCTGTGCTTACTGCTGTTTCTTCCATATGCCGGTAATGGGCTGAAAACGCCTGTTTTGGGACTCTGCAGAGAAAGTGTTTGCAGACTGCTGAATCCACACACGGGTTTAACTCTGGAAGTTGAGTGCACACATTGACAACCGTTCTGTTAGATAGCTGCGTTTTGGATTTAGAAGCAGATATTTCCCTGTGCTTACTGCTGTTTCTTCCATATGCCGGTAATGGGCTGAAAACGCCTGTTTGGGGACTCTGCAGAGAAAGTGTTTGCAGACTGCTGAATCCACACACGGGTTTAACTCCGGAAGCTGAGTGCACACATTGACAACCGTTCTGTTAGATAGCTGCGTTTTGGATTTAGAAGCAGATATTTCCCTGTGCTTACTGCTGTTTCTTCCATATGCCGGTAATGGGCTGAAAACGCCTGCTTTGGGACTCTGCAGAGAAAGTGTTTGCAGACTGCTGAATCCACACACGGGTTTAACTCTGGAAGTTGAGTGCACACATTGACAACCGTTCTGTTAGATAGCTGCGTTTTGGATTTAGAAGCAGATATTTCCCTGTGCTTACTGCTGTTTCTTCCATATGCCGGTAATGGGCTGAAAACGCCTGTTTTGGGACTCTGCAGAGAAAGTGTTTGCAGACTGCTGAATCCACACACGGGTTTAACTCTGGAAGTTGAGTGCACACATTGCCAACCGTTCTGTTATATAGCTGCGTTTTGGATTTAGAAGCAGATATTTCCCTGTGCTTACTGCTGTTTCTTCCATATGCCGGTAATGGGCTGAAAACGCCTGTTTTGGGACTCTGCAGAGAAAGTGTTTGCAGACTGCTGAATCCACACACGGGTTTAACTCTGGAAGTTGAGTGCACACATTGACAACCGTTCTGTTGGATAGCTGCGTTTTGGATTTAGAAGCAGATATTTCCCTGTGCTTACTGCTGTTTCTTCCATATGCCGGTAATGCGCTGAAAACGCCTGTTTTGGGACTCTGCAGAGAAAGTGTTTGCAGACTGCAGAATCCACACACGGGTTTAACTCTGGAAGTTGAGTGCACACATTGACAGCCGTTCTGATAGATAGCTGCGTTTTGGATTTAGAAGCAGATATTTCCCTGTGCTTACTGCTGTTTCTTCCATATGCCGGTAATGGGTTGAAAACGCCTGTTTTGGGAGTCTGCAGAGAAAGTGTTTGCAGACTGCTGAATCCACACACGGGTTTAACTCTGGAAGTTGAGTGCACACATTGACAACCGTTCTGTTAGATAGCTGCGTTTTGGATTTAGAAGCAGATACTTCCCTGTGCTTACTGCTGTTTCTTCCTTATGCCGGTAATGGGCTGAAAACGCCTGTTTTGGGACTCTGCACAGAAAGTGTTTGCAGACTGCTGAATCCACACACGGGTTTAACTCTGGAAGTTGAGTGCACACATTGACAACCGTTCTGTTAGATAGCTGCGTTTTGGATTTAGAAGCAGATATTTCCCTGTGCTTACTGCTGTTTCTTCCATATGCCGGTAATGGGTTGAAAACGCCTGTTTTGGGACTCTGCAGAGAAAGTGTTTGCAGACTGCTGAATCCACACACGGGTTTAACTCTGGAAGTTGAGTGCACACATTGACAACCGTTCTGTTAGATAGCTGCGTTTTGGATTTAGAAGCAGATATTTCCCTGTGCTTACTGCTGTTTCTTCCATATGCCGGTAATGGGCTGAAAACGCCTGTTTTGGGACTCTGCAGAGAAAGTGTTTGCAGACTGCTGAATCCACACACGGGTTTAACTCTGGAAGTTGAGTGCACACATTGACAACCGTTCTGTTAGATAGCTGCGTTTTGGATTTAGAAGCAGATATTTCCCTGTGCTTACTGCTGTTTCTTCCATATGCCGGTAATGGGCTGAAAACGCCTGTTTTGGGACTCTGCAGAGAAAGTGTTTGCAGACTGCTGAATCCACACACGGGTTTAACTCTGGAAGTTGAGTGCACACATTGCCAACCGTTCTGTTATATAGCTGCGTTTTGGATTTAGAAGCAGATATTTCCCTGTGCTTACTGCTGTTTCTTCCATATGCCGGTAATGGGCTGAAAACGCCTGTTTTGGGACTCTGCAGAGAAAGTGTTTGCAGACTGCTGAATCCACACACGGGTTTAACTCTGGAAGTTGAGTGCACACATTGACAACCGTTCTGTTGGATAGCTGCGTTTTGGATTTAGAAGCAGATATTTCCCTGTGCTTACTGCTGTTTCTTCCATATGCCGGTAATGCGCTGAAAACGCCTGTTTTGGGACTCTGCAGAGAAAGTGTTTGCAGACTGCAGAATCCACACACGGGTTTAACTCTGGAAGTTGAGTGCACACATTGACAGCCGTTCTGATAGATAGCTGCGTTTTGGATTTAGAAGCAGATATTTCCCTGTGCTTACTGCTGTTTCTTCCATATGCCGGTAATGGGTTGAAAACGCCTGTTTTGGGAGTCTGCAGAGAAAGTGTTTGCAGACTGCTGAATCCACACACGGGTTTAACTCTGGAAGTTGAGTGCACACATTGACAACCGTTCTGTTAGATAGCTGCGTTTTGGATTTAGAAGCAGATACTTCCCTGTGCTTACTGCTGTTTCTTCCTTATGCCGGTAATGGGCTGAAAACGCCTGTTTTGGGACTCTGCACAGAAAGTGTTTGCAGACTGCTGAATCCACACACGGGTTTAACTCTGGAAGTTGAGTGCACACATTGACAACCGTTCTGTTAGATAGCTGCGTTTTGGATTTAGAAGCAGATATTTCCCTGTGCTTACTGCTGTTTCTTCCATATGCCGGTAATGGGTTGAAAACGCCTGTTTTGGGACTCTGCAGAGAAAGTGTTTGCAGACTGCTGAATCCACACACGGGTTTAACTCTGGAAGTTGAGTGCACACATTGACAACCGTTCTGTTAGATAGCTGCGTTTTGGATTTAGAAGCAGATATTTCCCTGTGCTTACTGCTGTTTCTTCCATATGCCGGTAATGGGCTGAAAACGCCTGTTTTGGGACTCTGCAGAGAAAGTGTTTGCAGACTGCTGAATCCACACACGGGTTTAACTCTGGAAGTTGAGTGCACACATTGACAACCGTTCTGTTAGATAGCTGCGTTTTGGATTTAGAAGCAGATATTTCCCTGTGCTTACTGCTGTTTCTTCCATATGCCGGTAATGGGCTGAAAACGCCTGTTTTGGGACTCTGCAGAGAAAGTGTTTGCAGACTGCTGAATCCACACACGGGTTTAACTCTGGAAGTTGAGTGCACACATTGACAACCGTTCTGTTAGATAGCTGCGTTTTGGATTTAGAAGCAGATATTTCCCTGTGCTTACTGCTGTTTCTTCCATATGCCGGTAATGGGCTGAAAACGCCTGTTTTGGGACTCTGCAGAGAAAGTGTTTGCAGACTGCTGAATCCACACACGGGTTTAACTCTGGAAGTTGAGTGCACACATTGACAACCGTTCTGTTAGATAGCTGCGTTTTGGATTTAGAAGCAGATATTTCCCTGTGCTTACTGCTGTTTCTTCCATATGCCGGTAATGCGCTGAAAACGCCTGTTTTGGGACTCTGCAGAGAAAGTGTTTGCAGACTGCTGAATCCACACACGGGTTTAACTCTGGAAGTTGAGTGCACACATTGACAACCGTTCTGTTAGATAGCTGCGTTTTGGATTTAGAAGCAGATATTTCCTTGTGCTTACTGCTGTTTCTTCCATATGCCGGTAATGGGCTGAAAACGCCTGTTTTGGGACTCTGCAGAGAAAGTGTTTGCAGACTGCTGAATCCACACACGGGTTTAACTCTGGAAGTTGAGTGCACACATTGACAACCGTTCTGTTAGATAGCTGCGTTTTGGATTTAGAAGCAGATATTTCCCTGTGCTTACTGCTGTTTCTTCCATATGCCGGTAATGGGCTGAAAACGCCTGTTTTGGGACTCTGCAGAGAAAGTGTTTGCAGACTGCTGAATCCACACACGGGTTTAACTCCGGAAGTTGAGTGCACACATTGACAACCGTTCTGTTAGATAGCTCCGTTTTGGATTTAGAAGCAGATATTTCCCTGTGCTTACTGCTGTTTCTTCCATATGCCGGTAATGGGCTGAAAACGCCTGTTTTGGGACTCTGCAGAGAAAGTGTTTGCAGACTGCTGAATCCACACACGGGTTTAACTCTGGAAGTTGAGTGCACACATTGACAACCGTTCTGTTAGATAGCTGCGTTTTGGATTTAGAAGCAGATATTTCCCTGTGCTTACTGCTGTTTCTTCCATATGCCGGTAATGGGCTGAAAACGCCTGTTTTGGGACTCTGCAGAGAAAGTGTTTGCAGACTGCTGAATCCACACACGGGTTTAACTCTGGAAGTTGAGTGCACACATTGACAACCGTTCTGTTAGATAGCTGCGTTTTGGATTTAGAAGCAGATATTTCCCTGTGCTTACTGCTGTTTCTTCCATATGCCGGTAATGGGCTGAAAACGCCTGCTTTGGGACTCTGCAGAGAAAGTGTTTGCAGACTGCTGAATCCACACACGGGTTTAACTCTGGAAGTTGAGTGCACACATTGACAACCGTTCTGTTAGATAGCTGCGTTTTGGATTTAGAAGCAGATATTTCCCTGTGCTTACTGCTGTTTCTTCCATATGCCGGTAATGGGCTGAAAACGCCTGTTTTGGGACTCTGCAGAGAAAGTGTTTGCAGACTGCTGAATCCACACACGGGTTTAACTCTGGAAGTTGAGTGCACACATTGACAACCGTTCTGTTAGATAGCTGCGTTTTGGATTTAGAAGCAGATATTTCCCTGTGCTTACTGCTGTTTCTTCCATATGCCGGTAATGGGCTGAAAACGCCTGCTTTGGGACTCTGCAGAGAAAGTGTTTGCAGACTGCTGAATCCACACACGGGTTTAACTCTGGAAGTTGAGTGCACACATTGACAACCGTTCTGTTAGATAGCTGCGTTTTGGATTTAGAAGCAGATATTTCCCTGTGCTTACTGCTGTTTCTTCCATATGCCGGTAATGGGCTGAAAACGCCTGCTTTGGGACTCTGCAGAGAAAGTGTTTGCAGACTGCTGAATCCACACACGGGTTTAACTCTGGAAGTTGAGTGCACACATTGACAACCGTTCTGTTAGATAGCTGCGTTTTGGATTTAGAAGCAGATATTTCCCTGTGCTTACTGCTGTTTCTTCCATATGCCGGTAATGGGCTGAAAACGCCTGTTTTGGGACTCTGCAGAGAAAGTGTTTGCAGACTGCTGAATCCACACACGGGTTTCACTCTGGAAGTTGAGTGCACACATTGACAACCGTTCTGTTAGATAGCTGCGTTTTGGATTTAGAAGCAGATATTTACCTGGGCTTACTGCTGTTTCTTCCATATGCCGGTAATGGGCTGAAAACGCCTGTTTTGGGACTCTGCAGAGAAAGTGTTTGCAGACTGCTGAATCCACACACGGGTTTAACTCTGGAAGTTGAGTGCACACATGGACAATCGTTCTGTTAGATAGCTGCGTTTTGGATTTAGAAGCAGATATTTCCCTGTGCTTACTGCTGTTTCTTCCATATGCCGGTAATGGGCTGAAAACGCCTGTTTTGGGACTCTGCAGAGAAAGTGTTTGCAGACTGCTGAATCCACACACGGGTTTAACTCTGGAAGTTGAGTGCACACATTGACAACCGTTCTGTTAGATAGCTGCGTTTTGGATTTAGAAGCAGATATTTCCCTGTGCTTACTGCTGTTTCTTCCATATGCCGGTAATGGGCTGAAAACGCCTGTTTGGGGACTCTGCAGAGAAAGTGTTTGCAGACTGCTGAATCCACACACGGGTCTAACTCTGGAAGTTGAGTGCACACATTGACAACCTTTCTGTTAGATAGCTGCGTTTTGGATTTAGAAGCAGATATTTCCCTGTGCTTACTGATGTTTCTTCCATATGCCGGTAATGGGCTGAAAACGCCTGTTTTGGGACTCTGCAGAGAAAGTGTTTGCAGACTGCTGAATCCACACACGGGTTTAACTCTGGAAGTTGAGTGCACACATTGACAACCGTTCTGTTAGATAGCTGCGTTTTGGATTTAGAAGCAGATATTTCCCTGTGCTTACTGCTGTTTCTTCCATATGCCGGTAATGGGCTGAAAACGCCTGCTTTGGGACTCTGCAGAGAAAGTGTTTGCAGACTGCTGAATCCACACACGGGTTTAACTCTGGAAGTTGAGTGCACACATTGACAACCGTTCTGTTAGATAGCTGCGTTTTGGATTTAGAAGCAGATATTTCCCTGTGCTTACTGCTGTTTCTTCCATATGCCCGTAATGGGCTGAAAACGCCTGTTTTGGGACTCTGCAGAGAAAGTGTTTGCAGACTGCTGAATATACACACGGGTTTAACTCTGGAAGTTGAGTGCACACATTGACAACCATTCTGTTAGATAGCTGCGTTTTGGATTTAGAAGCAGATATTTCCCTGTGCTTACTGCTGTTTCTTCCATATGCCGGTAATGGGCTGAAAACGCCTGTTTTGGGACTCTGCAGAGAAAGTGTTTGCAGACTGCTGAATCCACACACGGGTTTAACTCTGGAAGTTGAGTGCACACATTGACAACCGTTCTGTTAGATAGCTGCGTTTTGGATTTAGAAGCAGATATTTCCCTGTGCTTACTGCTGTTTCTTCCATATGCCGGTAATGCGCTGAAAACGCCTGTTTTGGGACTCTGCAGAGAAAGTGTTTGCAGACTGCTGAATCCACACACGGGTTTAACTCTGGAAGTTGAGTGCACACATTGACAACCGTTCTGTTAGATAGCTGCGTTTTGGATTTAGAAGCAGATATTTCCTTGTGCTTACTGCTGTTTCTTCCATATGCCGGTAATGGGCTGAAAACGCCTGTTTTGGGACTCTGCAGAGAAAGTGTTTGCAGACTGCTGAATCCACACACGGGTTTAACTCTGGAAGTTGAGTGCACACATTGACAACCGTTCTGTTAGATAGCTGCGTTTTGGATTTAGAAGCAGATATTTCCCTGTGCTTACTGCTGTTTCTTCCATATGCCGGTAATGGGCTGAAAACGCCTGTTTTGGGACTCTGCAGAGAAAGTGTTTGCAGACTGCTGAATCCACACACGGGTTTAACTCCGGAAGCTGAGTGCACACATTGACAACCGTTCTGTTAGATAGCTGCGTTTTGGATTTAGAAGCAGATATTTCCCTGTGCTTACTGCTGTTTCTTCCATATGCCGGTAATGGGCTGAAAACGCCTGCTTTGGGACTCTGCAGAGAAAGTGTTTGCAGACTGCTGAATCCACACACGGGTTTAACTCTGGAAGTTGAGTGCACACATTGACAACCGTTCTGTTAGATAGCTGCGTTTTGGATTTAGAAGCAGATATTTCCCTGTGCTTACTGCTGTTTCTTCCATATGCCGGTAATGGGCTGAAAACGCCTGCTTTGGGACTCTGCAGAGAAAGTGTTTGCAGACTGCTGAATCCACACACGGGTTTAACTCTGGAAGTTGAGTGCACACATTGACAACCGTTCTGTTAGATAGCTGCGTTTTGGATTTAGAAGCAGATATTTCCCTGTGCTTACTGCTGTTTCTTCCATATGCCGGTAATGGGCTGAAAACGCCTGTTTTGGGACTCTGCAGAGAAAGTGTTTGCAGACTGCTGAATCCACACACGGGTTTCACTCTGGAAGTTGAGTGCACACATTGACAACCGTTCTGTTAGATAGCTGCGTTTTGGATTTAGAAGCAGATATTTACCTGGGCTTACTGCTGTTTCTTCCATATGCCGGTAATGGGCTGAAAACGCCTGTTTTGGGACTCTGCAGAGAAAGTGTTTGCAGACTGCTGAATCCACACACGGGTTTAACTCTGGAAGTTGAGTGCACACATGGACAATCGTTCTGTTAGATAGCTGCGTTTTGGATTTAGAAGCAGATATTTCCCTGTGCTTACTGCTGTTTCTTCCATATGCCGGTAATGGGCTGAAAACGCCTGTTTTGGGACTCTGCAGAGAAAGTGTTTGCAGACTGCTGAATCCACACACGGGTTTAACTCTGGAAGTTGAGTGCACACATTGACAACCGTTCTGTTAGATAGCTGCGTTTTGGATTTAGAAGCAGATATTTCCCTGTGCTTACTGCTGTTTCTTCCATATGCCGGTAATGGGCTGAAAACGCCTGTTTGGGGACTCTGCAGAGAAAGTGTTTGCAGACTGCTGAATCCACACACGGGTCTAACTCTGGAAGTTGAGTGCACACATTGACAACCTTTCTGTTAGATAGCTGCGTTTTGGATTTAGAAGCAGATATTTCCCTGTGCTTACTGATGTTTCTTCCATATGCCGGTAATGGGCTGAAAACGCCTGTTTTGGGACTCTGCAGAGAAAGTGTTTGCAGACTGCTGAATCCACACACGGGTTTAACTCTGGAAGTTGAGTGCACACATTGACAACCGTTCTGTTAGATAGCTGCGTTTTGGATTTAGAAGCAGATATTTCCCTGTGCTTACTGCTGTTTCTTCCATATGCCGGTAATGGGCTGAAAACGCCTGCTTTGGGACTCTGCAGAGAAAGTGTTTGCAGACTGCTGAATCCACACACGGGTTTAACTCTGGAAGTTGAGTGCACACATTGACAACCGTTCTGTTAGATAGCTGCGTTTTGGATTTAGAAGCAGATATTTCCCTGTGCTTACTGCTGTTTCTTCCATATGCCCGTAATGGGCTGAAAACGCCTGTTTTGGGACTCTGCAGAGAAAGTGTTTGCAGACTGCTGAATATACACACGGGTTTAACTCTGGAAGTTGAGTGCACACATTGACAACCATTCTGTTAGATAGCTGCGTTTTGGATTTAGAAGCAGATATTTACCTGGGCTTACTGCTGTTTCTTCCATATGCCGGTAATGGGCTGAAAACGCCTGTTTTGGGACTCTGCAGAGAAAGTGTTTGCAGACTGCTGAATCCACACACGGGTTTAACTCTGGAAGTTGAGTGCACACATTGACAACCGTTCTGTTAGATAGCTGCGTTTTGGATTTAGAAGCAGATATTTCCCTGTGCTTACTGCTGTTTCTTCCATATGCCGGTAATGGGCTGAAAACGCCTGTTTTGGGACTCTGCAGAGAAAGTGTTTGCAGACTGCTGAATCCACACACGGGTTTAACTCTGGAAGTTGAGTGCACACATTGACAACCGTTCTGTTAGATAGCTGCGTTTTGGATTTAGAAGCAGATATTTCCTTGTGCTTACTGCTGTTTCTTCCATATGCCGGTAATGGGCTGAAAACGCCTGTTTTGGGACTCTGCAGAGAAAGTGTTTGCAGACTGCTGAATCCACACACGGGTTTAACTCTGGAAGTTGAGTGCACACATTGACAACCGTTCTGTTAGATAGCTGCGTTTTGGATTTAGAAGCAGATATTTCCCTTTGCTTACTGCTGTTTCTTCCATATGCCGGTAATGGGCTGAAAACGCCTGTTTTGGGACTCTGCAGAGAAAGTGTTTGCAGACTGCTGAATCCACACACGGGTTTAACTCCGGAAGCTGAGTGCACACATTGACAACCGTTCTGTTAGATAGCTGCGTTTTGGATTTAGAAGCAGATATTTCCCTGTGCTTACTGCTGTTTCTTCCATATGCCGGTAATGGGCTGAAAACGCCTGCTTTGGGACTCTGCAGAGAAAGTGTTTGCAGACTGCTGAATCCACACACGGGTTTAACTCTGGAAGTTGAGTGCACACATTGACAACCGTTCTGTTAGATAGCTGCGTTTTGGATTTAGAAGCAGATATTTCCCTGTGCTTACTGCTGTTTCTTCCATATGCCGGTAATGGGCTGAAAACGCCTGTTTTGGGACTCTGCAGAGAAAGTGTTTGCAGACTGCTGAATCCACACACGGGTTTAACTCTGGAAGTTGAGTGCACACATTGCCAACCGTTCTGTTATATAGCTGCGTTTTGGATTTAGAAGCAGATATTTCCCTGTGCTTACTGCTGTTTCTTCCATATGCCGGTAATGGGCTGAAAACGCCTGTTTTGGGACTCTGCAGAGAAAGTGTTTGCAGACTGCTGAATCCACACACGGTTTTAACTCTGGAAGTTGAGTGCACACATTGACAACCGTTCTGTTGGATAGCTGCGTTTTGGATTTAGAAGCAGATATTTCCCTGTGCTTACTGCTGTTTCTTCCATATGCCGGTAATGCGCTGAAAACGCCTGTTTTGGGACTCTGCAGAGAAAGTGTTTGCAGACTGCAGAATCCACACACGGGTTTAACTCTGGAAGTTGAGTGCACACATTGACAACCGTTCTGATAGATAGCTGCGTTTTGGATTTAGAAGCAGATATTTCCCTGTGCTTACTGCTGTTTCTTCCATATGCCGGTAATGGGTTGAAAACGCCTGTTTTGGGACTCTGCAGAGAAAGTGTTTGCAGACTGCTGAATCCACACACGGGTTTAACTCTGGAAGTTGAGTGCACACATTGACAAGCGTTCTGTTAGATAGCTGCGTTTTGGTTTTAGAAGCAGATACTTCCCTGTGCTTACTGCTGTTTCTTCCTTATGCCGGTAATGGGCTGAAAACGCCTGTTTTGGGACTCTGCACAGAAAGTGTTTGCAGACTGCTGAATCCACACACGGGTTTAACTCTGGAAGTTGAGTGCACACATTGACAACCGTTCTGTTAGATAGCTGCGTTTTGGATTTAGAAGCAGATATTTCCCTGTGCTTACTGCTGTTTCTTCCATATGCCGGTAATGGGTTGAAAACGCCTGTTTTGGGACTCTGCAGAGAAAGTGTTTGCAGACTGCTGAATCCACACACGGGTTTAACTCTGGAAGTTGAGTGCACACATTGACAACCGTTCTGTTAGATAGCTGCGTTTTGGATTTAGAAGCAGATATTTCCCTGTGCTTACTGCTGTTTCTTCCATATGCCGGTAATGGGCTGAAAACGCCTGTTTTGGGACTCTGCAGAGAAAGTGTTTGCAGACTGCTGAATCCACACACGGGTTTAACTCTGGAAGTTGAGTGCACACATTGACAACCGTTCTGTTAGATAGCTGCGTTTTGGATTTAGAAGCAGATATTTCCCTGTGCTTACTGCTGTTTCTTCCATATGCCGGTAATGGGCTGAAAACGCCTGTTTTGGGACTCTGCAGAGAAAGTGTTTGCAGACTGCTGAATCCACACACGGGTTTAACTCTGGAAGTTGAGTGCACACATTGACAACCGTTCTGTTAGATAGCTGCGTTTTGGATTTAGAAGCAGATATTTCCCTGTGCTTACTGCTGTTTCTTCCATATGCCGGTAATGGGCTGAAAACGCCTGTTTTGGGACTCTGCAGAGAAAGTGTTTGCAGACTGCTGAATCCACACACGGGTTTAACTCTGGAAGTTGAGTGCACACATTGACAACCGTTCTGTTAGATAGCTGCGTTTTGGATTTAGAAGCAGATATTTCCCTGTGCTTACTGCTGTTTCTTCCATATGCCGGTAATGCGCTGAAAACGCCTGTTTTGGGACTCTGCAGAGAAAGTGTTTGCAGACTGCTGAATCCACACACGGGTTTAACTCTGGAAGTTGAGTGCACACATTGACAACCGTTCTGTTAGATAGCTGCGTTTTGGATTTAGAAGCAGATATTTCCTTGTGCTTACTGCTGTTTCTTCCATATGCCGGTAATGGGCTGAAAACGCCTGTTTTGGGACTCTGCAGAGAAAGTGTTTGCAGACTGCTGAATCCACACACGGGTTTAACTCTGGAAGTTGAGTGCACACATTGACAACCGTTCTGTTAGATAGCTGCGTTTTGGATTTAGAAGCAGATATTTCCCTGTGCTTACTGCTGTTTCTTCCATATGCCGGTAATGGGCTGAAAACGCCTGTTTTGGGACTCTGCAGAGAAAGTGTTTGCAGACTGCTGAATCCACACACGGGTTTAACTCCGGAAGTTGAGTGCACACATTGACAACCGTTCTGTTAGATAGCTCCGTTTTGGATTTAGAAGCAGATATTTCCCTGTGCTTACTGCTGTTTCTTCCATATGCCGGTAATGGGCTGAAAACGCCTGTTTTGGGACTCTGCAGAGAAAGTGTTTGCAGACTGCTGAATCCACACACGGGTTTAACTCTGGAAGTTGAGTGCACACATTGACAACCGTTCTGTTAGATAGCTGCGTTTTGGATTTAGAAGCAGATATTTCCCTGTGCTTACTGCTGTTTCTTCCATATGCCGGTAATGGGCTGAAAACGCCTGTTTTGGGACTCTGCAGAGAAAGTGTTTGCAGACTGCTGAATCCACACACGGGTTTAACTCTGGAAGTTGAGTGCACACATTGACAACCGTTCTGTTAGATAGCTGCGTTTTGGATTTAGAAGCAGATATTTCCCTGTGCTTACTGCTGTTTCTTCCATATGCCGGTAATGGGCTGAAAACGCCTGCTTTGGGACTCTGCAGAGAAAGTGTTTGCAGACTGCTGAATCCACACACGGGTTTAACTCTGGAAGTTGAGTGCACACATTGACAACCGTTCTGTTAGATAGCTGCGTTTTGGATTTAGAAGCAGATATTTCCCTGTGCTTACTGCTGTTTCTTCCATATGCCGGTAATGGGCTGAAAACGCCTGTTTTGGGACTCTGCAGAGAAAGTGTTTGCAGACTGCTGAATCCACACACGGGTTTAACTCTGGAAGTTGAGTGCACACATTGACAACCGTTCTGTTAGATAGCTGCGTTTTGGATTTAGAAGCAGATATTTCCCTGTGCTTACTGCTGTTTCTTCCATATGCCGGTAATGGGCTGAAAACGCCTGCTTTGGGACTCTGCAGAGAAAGTGTTTGCAGACTGCTGAATCCACACACGGGTTTAACTCTGGAAGTTGAGTGCACACATTGACAACCGTTCTGTTAGATAGCTGCGTTTTGGATTTAGAAGCAGATATTTCCCTGTGCTTACTGCTGTTTCTTCCATATGCCGGTAATGGGCTGAAAACGCCTGCTTTGGGACTCTGCAGAGAAAGTGTTTGCAGACTGCTGAATCCACACACGGGTTTAACTCTGGAAGTTGAGTGCACACATTGACAACCGTTCTGTTAGATAGCTGCGTTTTGGATTTAGAAGCAGATATTTCCCTGTGCTTACTGCTGTTTCTTCCATATGCCGGTAATGGGCTGAAAACGCCTGTTTTGGGACTCTGCAGAGAAAGTGTTTGCAGACTGCTGAATCCACACACGGGTTTCACTCTGGAAGTTGAGTGCACACATTGACAACCGTTCTGTTAGATAGCTGCGTTTTGGATTTAGAAGCAGATATTTACCTGGGCTTACTGCTGTTTCTTCCATATGCCGGTAATGGGCTGAAAACGCCTGTTTTGGGACTCTGCAGAGAAAGTGTTTGCAGACTGCTGAATCCACACACGGGTTTAACTCTGGAAGTTGAGTGCACACATTGACAATCGTTCTGTTAGATAGCTGCGTTTTGGATTTAGAAGCAGATATTTCCCTGTGCTTACTGCTGTTTCTTCCATATGCCGGTAATGGGCTGAAAACGCCTGTTTTGGGACTCTGCAGAGAAAGTGTTTGCAGACTGCTGAATCCACACACGGGTTTAACTCTGGAAGTTGAGTGCACACATTGACAACCGTTCTGTTAGATAGCTGCGTTTTGGATTTAGAAGCAGATATTTCCCTGTGCTTACTGCTGTTTCTTCCATATGCCGGTAATGGGCTGAAAACGCCTGTTTGGGGACTCTGCAGAGAAAGTGTTTGCAGACTGCTGAATCCACACACGGGTCTAACTCTGGAAGTTGAGTGCACACATTGACAACCTTTCTGTTAGATAGCTGCGTTTTGGATTTAGAAGCAGATATTTCCCTGTGCTTACTGATGTTTCTTCCATATGCCGGTAATTGGCTGAAAACGCCTGTTTTGGGACTCTGCAGAGAAAGTGTTTGCAGACTGCTGAATCCACACACGGGTTTAACTCTGGAAGTTGAGTGCACACATTGACAACCGTTCTGTTAGATAGCTGCGTTTTGGATTTAGAAGCAGATATTTCCCTGTGCTTACTGCTGTTTCTTCCATATGCCGGTAATGGGCTGAAAACGCCTGTTTTGGGACTCTGCAGAGAAAGTGTTTGCAGACTGCTGAATCCACACACGGGTTTAACTCTGGAAGTTGAGTGCACACATTGACAACCGTTCTGTTAGATAGCTGCGTTTTGGATTTAGAAGCAGATATTTCCCTGTGCTTACTGCTGTTTCTTCCATATGCCGGTAATGGGCTGAAAACGCCTGTTTTGGGACTCTGCAGAGAAAGTGTTTGCAGACTGCTGAATCCACACACGGGTTTAACTCTGGAAGTTGAGTGCACACATTGACAACCGTTCTGTTAGATAGCTGCGTTTTGGATTTAGAAGCAGATATTTCCCTGTGCTTACTGCTGTTTCTTCCATATGCCGGGAATGGGCTGAAAACGCCTGTTTTGGGACTCTGCAGAGAAAGTGTTTGCAGACTGCTGAATCCACACACGGGTTTAACTCTGGAAGTTGAGTGCACACATTGACAACCGTTCTGTTAGATAGCTGCGTTTTGGATTTAGAAGAAGATATTTCCCTGTGCTTACTGCTGTTTCTTCCATATGCCGGTAATGGGCTGAAAACGCCTGTTTTGGGACTCTGCAGAGAAAGTGTTTGCAGACTGCTGAATCCACACACGGGTTTAACTCTGGAAGTTGAGTGCACACATTGACAACCGTTCTGTTAGATAGCTGCGTTTTGGATTTAGAAGCAGATATTTCCCTGTGCTTACTGCTGTTTCTTCCATATGCCGGTAATGGGTTGAAAACGCCTGTTTTGGGACTCTGCAGAGAAAGTGTTTGCAGACTGCTGAATCCACACACGGGTTTAACTCTGGAAGTTGAGTGCACACATTGACAACCGTTCTGTTAGATAGCTGCGTTTTGGATTTAGAAGCAGATATTTCCCTGTGCTTACTGCTGTTTCTTCCATATGCCGGTAATGGGCTGAAAACGCCTGTTTTGGGACTCTGCAGAGAAAGTGTTTGCAGACTGCTGAATCCACACACGGGTTTAACTCTGGAAGTTGAGTGCACACATTGACAACCGTTCTGTTAGATAGCTGCGTTTTGGATTTAGAAGCAGATATTTCCCTGTGCTTACTGCTGTTTCTTCCATATGCCGGTAATGGGCTGAAAACGCCTGTTTTGGGACTCTGCAGAGAAAGTGTTTGCAGACTGCTGAATCCACACACGGGTTTAACTCCGGAAGTTGAGTGCACACATTGACAACCGTTCTGTTAGATAGCTGCGTTTTGGATTTAGAAGCAGATATTTCCCTGTGCTTACTGCTGTTTCTTCCATATGCCGGTAATGCGCTGAAAACGCCTGTTTTGGGACTCTGCAGAGAAAGTGTTTGCAGACTGCTGAATCCACACACGGGTTTAACTCTGGAAGTTGAGTGCACACATTGACAACCGTTCTGTTAGATAGCTGCGTTTTGGATTTAGAAGCAGATATTTCCCTGTGCTTAATGCTGTTTCTTCCATGTGCCGGTAATGGGCTGAAAACGCCTGTTTTGGGACTCTGCAGAGAAAGTGTTTGCAGACTGCTGAATCCACACACGGGTTTAACTCTGGAAGTTGAGTGCACACATTGACAACCGTTCTGTTAGATAGCTGCGTTTTGGATTTAGAAGCAGATATTTCCCTGTGCTTACTGCTGTTTCTTCCATATGCCGGTAATGGGCTGAAAACGCCTGTTTTGGGACTCTGCAGAGAAAGTGTTTGCAGACTGCTGAATCCACACACGGGTTTAACTCTGGAAGTTGAGTGCACACATTGACAACCGTTCTGTTAGATAGCTGCGTTTTGGATTTAGAAGCAGATATTTCCCTGTGCTTACTGCTGTTTCTCCATATGCCGGTAATGGGCTGAAAACGCCTGTTTTGGGTCTCTGCAGAGAAAGTGTTTGCAGACTGCTGAATCCACACACGGGTTTAACTCTGGAAGTTGAGTGCACACATTGACAACCGTTCTGTTAGATAGCTGCGTTTTGGATTTAGAAGCAGATATTTCCCTGTGCTTACTGCTGTTTCTTCCATATGCCGGTAATGGGCTGAAAACGCCTGTTTTGGGACTCTGCAGAGAAAGTGTTTGCAGACTGCTGAATCCACACACGGGTTTAACTCTGGAAGTTGAGTGCACACATTGACAACCGTTCTGTTAGATAGCTGCGTTTTGGATTTAGAAGCAGATATTTCCCTGTGCTTACTGCTGTTTCTTCCATATGCCGGTAACGGGCTGAAAACGCCTGTTTTGGGACTCTGCAGAGAAAGTGTTTGCAGACTGCTGAATCCACACACGGGTTTAACTCTGGAAGTTGAGTGCACACATTGACAACCGTTCTGTTAGATAGCTGCGTTTTGGATTTAGAAGCAGATATTTCCCTGTGCTTACTGCTGTTTCTTCCATATGCCGGTAATGGGCTGAAAACGCCTGTTTTGGGACTCTGCAGAGAAAGTGTTTGCAGACTGCTGAATCCACACACGGGTTTAACTCCGGAAGTTGAGTGCACACATTGACAACCGTTCTGTTAGATAGCTGCGGTTTGGATTTAGAAGCAGATATTTCCCTGTGCTTACTCCTGTTTCTTCCATATGCCGGTAATGGGCTGAAAACGCCTGTTTTGGGACTCTGCAGAGAAAGTGTTTGCAGACTGCTGAATCCACACACGGGTTTAACTCTGGAAGTTGAGTACACACATTGACAACCGTTCTGTTAGATAGCTGCGTTTTGGATTTAGAAGCAGATATTTCCCTGTGCTTACTGCTGTTTCTTCCATATGCCGGTAATGGGCTGAAAACGCCTGCTTTGGGACTCTGCAGAGAAAGTGTTTGCAGACTGCTGAATCCACACACGGGTTTAACTCTGGAAGTTGAGTGCACACATTGACAACCGTTCTGTTAGATAGCTGCGTTTTGGATTTAGAAGCAGATATTTCCCTGTGCTTACTGCTGTTTCTTCCATATGCCGGTAATGGGCTGAAAACGCCTGTTTTGGGACTCTGCAGAGAAAGTGTTTGCAGACTGCTGAATATACACACGGGTTTAACTCTGGAAGTTGAGTGCACACATTGACAACCATTCTGTTAGATAGCTGCGTTTTGGATTTAGAAGCAGATATTTCCCTGTGCTTACTGCTGTTTCTTCCATATGCCGGTAATGGGCTGAAAACGCCTGTTTTGGGACTCTGCAGAGAAAGTGTTTGCAGACTGCTGAATCCACACACGGGTTTAACTCTGGAAGTTGAGTGCACACATTGACAACCGTTCTGTTAGATAGCTGCGTTTTGGATTTAGAAGCAGATATTTCCCTGTGCTTACTGCTGTTTCTTCCATATGCCGGTAATGCGCTGAAAACGCCTGTTTTGGGACTCTGCAGAGAAAGTGTTTGCAGACTGCTGAATCCACACACGGGTTTAACTCTGGAAGTTGAGTGCACACATTGACAACCGTTCTGTTAGATAGCTGCGTTTTGGATTTAGAAGCAGATATTTCCTTGTGCTTACTGCTGTTTCTTCCATATGCCGGTAATGGGCTGAAAACGCCTGTTTTGGGACTCTGCAGAGAAAGTGTTTGCAGACTGCTGAATCCACACACGGGTTTAACTCTGGAAGTTGAGTGCACACATTGACAACCGTTCTGTTAGATAGCTGCGTTTTGGATTTAGAAGCAGATATTTCCCTGTGCTTACTGCTGTTTCTTCCATATGCCGGTAATGGGCTGAAAACGCCTGTTTTGGGACTCTGCAGAGAAAGTGTTTGCAGACTGCTGAATCCACACACGGGTTTAACTCCGGAAGTTGAGTGCACACATTGACAACCGTTCTGTTAGATAGCTGCGTTTTGGATTTAGAAGCAGATATTTCCCTGTGCTTACTGCTGTTTCTTCCATATGCCGGTAATGCGCTGAAAACGCCTGTTTTGGGACTCTGCAGAGAAAGTGTTTGCAGACTGCTGAATCCACACACGGGTTTAACTCTGGAAGTTGAGTGCACACATTGACAACCGTTCTGTTAGATAGCTGCGTTTTGGATTTAGAAGCAGATATTTCCCTGTGCTTACTGCTGTTTCTTCCATATGCCGGTAATGGGCTGAAAACGCCTGTTTTGGGACTCTGCAGAGAAAGTGTTTGCAGACTGCTGAATCCACACACGGGTTTAACTCTGGAAGTTGAGTGCACACATTGACAACCGTTCTGTTAGATAGCTGCGTTTTGGATTTAGAAGCAGATATTTCCCTGTGCTTACTGCTGTTTCTTCCATATGCCGGTAATGGGCTGAAAACGCCTGCTTTGGGACTCTGCAGAGAAAGTGTTTGCAGACTGCTGAATCCACACACGGGTTTAACTCCGGAAGTTGAGTGCACACATTGACAACCGTTCTGTTAGATAGCTGCGTTTTGGATTTAGAAGCAGATATTTCCCTGTGCTTACTGCTGTTTCTTCCATATGCCGGTAATGGGCTGAAAACGCCTGCTTTGGGACTCCGCAGAGAAAGTGTTTGCAGACTGCTGAATCCACACACGGGTTTAACTCTGGAAGTTGAGTGCACACATTGACAACCGTTCTGTTAGATAGCTGCGTTTTGGATTTAGAAGCAGATATTTCCCTGTGCTTACTGCTGTTTCTTCCATATGCCGGTAATGGGTTGAAAACGCCTGTTTTGGGACTCTGCAGAGAAAGTGTTTGCAGACTGCTGAATCCACACACGGGTTTAACTCTGGAAGTTGAGTGCACACATTGACAACCGTTCTGTTAGATAGCTGCGTTTTGGATTTAGAAGCAGATATTTCCCTGTGCTTACTGCTGTTTCTTCCATATGCCGGTAATGGGCTGAAAACGCCTGTTTTGGGACTCTGCAGAGAAAGTGTTTGCAGACTGCTGAATCCACACACGGGTTTAACTCTGGAAGTTGAGTGCACACATTGACAACCGTTCTGTTAGATAGCTGCGTTTTGGATTTAGAAGCAGATATTTCCCTGTGCTTACTGCTGTTTCTTCCATATGCCGGTAATGGGCTGAAAACGCCTGTTTTGGGACTCTGCAGAGAAAGTGTTTGCAGACTGCTGAATCCACACACGGGTTTAACTCTGGAAGTTGAGTGCACACATTGACAACCGTTCTGTTGGATAGCTGCGTTTTGGATTTAGAAGCAGATATTTCCCTGTGCTTACTGCTGTTTCTTCCATATGCCGGTAATGCGCTGAAAACGCCTGTTTTGGGACTCTGCAGAGAAAGTGTTTGCAGACTGCAGAATCCACACACGGGTTTAACTCTGGAAGTTGAGTGCACACATTGACAACCGTTCTGATAGATAGCTGCGTTTTGGATTTAGAAGCAGATATTTCCCTGTGCTTACTGCTGTTTCTTCCATATGCCGGTAATGGGTTGAAAACGCCTGTTTTGGGACTCTGCAGAGAAAGTGTTTGCAGACTGCTGAATCCACACACGGGTTTAACTCTGGAAGTTGAGTGCACACATTGACAACCGTTGTGTTAGATAGCTGCGTTTTGGATTTAGAAGCAGATACTGCCCTGTGCTTACTGCTGTTTCTTCCTTATGCCGGTAATGGGCTGAAAACGCCTGTTTTGGGACTCTGCACAGAAAGTGTTTGCAGACTGCTGAATCCACACACGGGTTTAACTCTGGAAGTTGAGTGCACACATTGACAACCGTTCTGTTAGATAGCTGCGTTTTGGATTTAGAAGCAGATATTTCCCTGTGCTTACTGCTGTTTCTTCCATATGCCGGTAATGGGTTGAAAACGCCTGTTTTGGGACTCTGCAGAGAAAGTGTTTGCAGACTGCTGAATCCACACACGGGTTTAACTCTGGAAGTTGAGTGCACACATTGACAACCGTTCTGTTAGATAGCTGCGTTTTGGATTTAGAAGCAGATATTTCCCTGTGCTTACTGCTGTTTCTTCCATATGCCGGTAATGGGCTGAAAACGCCTGTTTTGGGACTCTGCAGAGAAAGTGTTTGCAGACTGCTGAATCCACACACGGGTTTAACTCTGGAAGTTGAGTGCACACATTGACAACCGTTCTGTTAGATAGCTGCGTTTTGGATTTAGAAGCAGATATTTCCCTGTGCTTACTGCTGTTTCTTCCATATGCCGGTAATGGGCTGAAAACGCCTGTTTTGGGACTCTGCAGAGAAAGTGTTTGCAGACTGCTGAATCCACACACGGGTTTAACTCTGGAAGTTGAGTGCACACATTGACAACCGTTCTGTTAGATAGCTGCGTTTTGGATTTAGAAGCAGATATTTCCCTGTGCTTACTGCTGTTTCTTCCATATGCCGGTAATGGGCTGAAAACGCCTGTTTTGGGACTCTGCAGAGAAAGTGTTTGCAGACTGCTGAATCCACACACGGGTTTAACTCTGGAAGTTGAGTGCACACATTGACAACCGTTCTGTTAGATAGCTGCGTTTTGGATTTAGAAGCAGATATTTCCCTGTGCTTACTGCTGTTTCTTCCATATGCCGGTAATGCGCTGAAAACGCCTGTTTTGGGACTCTGCAGAGAAAGTGTTTGCAGACTGCTGAATCCACACACGGGTTTAACTCTGGAAGTTGAGTGCACACATTGACAACCGTTCTGTTAGATAGCTGCGTTTTGGATTTAGAAGCAGATATTTCCTTGTGCTTACTGCTGTTTCTTCCATATGCCGGTAATGGGCTGAAAACGCCTGTTTTGGGACTCTGCAGAGAAAGTGTTTGCAGACTGCTGAATCCACACACGGGTTTAACTCTGGAAGTTGAGTGCACACATTGACAACCGTTCTGTTAGATAGCTGCGTTTTGGATTTAGAAGCAGATATTTCCCTGTGCTTACTGCTGTTTCTTCCATATGCCGGTAATGGGCTGAAAACGCCTGTTTTGGGACTCTGCAGAGAAAGTGTTTGCAGACTGCTGAATCCACACACGGGTTTAACTCCGGAAGTTGAGTGCACACATTGACAACCGTTCTGTTAGATAGCTGCGTTTTGGATTTAGAAGCAGATATTTCCCTGTGCTTACTGCTGTTTCTTCCATATGCCGGTAATGCGCTGAAAACGCCTGTTTTGGGACTCTGCAGAGAAAGTGTTTGCAGACTGCTGAATCCACACACGGGTTTAACTCTGGAAGTTGAGTGCACACATTGACAACCGTTCTGTTAGATAGCTGCGTTTTGGATTTAGAAGCAGATATTTCCCTGTGCTTACTGCTGTTTCTTCCATATGCCGGTAATGGGCTGAAAACGCCTGTTTTGGGACTCTGCAGAGAAAGTGTTTGCAGACTGCTGAATCCACACACGGGTTTAACTCTGGAAGTTGAGTGCACACATTGACAACCGTTCTGTTAGATAGCTGCGTTTTGGATTTAGAAGCAGATATTTCCCTGTGCTTACTGCTGTTTCTTCCATATGCCGGTAATGGGCTGAAAACGCCTGTTTGGGGACTCTGCAGAGAAAGTGTTTGCAGACTGCTGAATCCACACACGGGTTTAACTCTGGAAGTTGAGTGCACACATTGACAACCGTTCTGTTAGATAGCTGCGTTTTGGATTTAGAAGCAGATATTTCCCTGTGCTTACTGCTGTTTCTTCCATATGCCGGTAATGGGTTGAAAACGCCTGTTTTGGGACTCTGCAGAGAAAGTGTTTGCAGACTGCTGAATCCACACACGGGTTTAACTCTGGAAGTTGAGTGCACACATTGACAACCGTTCTGTTAGATAGCTGCGTTTTGGATTTAGAAGCAGATATTTCCCTGTGCTTACTGCTGTTTCTTCCATATGCCGGTAATGGGCTGAAAACGCCTGTTTTGGGACTCTGCAGAGAAAGTGTTTGCAGACTGCTGAATCCACACACGGGTTTAACTCTGGAAGTTGAGTGCACACATTGCCAACCGTTCTGTTAGAAGCTGCGTTTTGGATTTAGAAGCAGATATTTCCCTGTGCTTACTGCTGTTTCTTCCATATGCCGGTAATGGGCTGAAAACGCCTGTTTTGGGACTCTGCAGAGAAAGTGTTTGCAGACTGCTGAATCCACACACGGGTTTAACTCTGGAAGTTGAGTGCACACATTGACAACCGTTCTGTTGGATAGCTGCGTTTTGGATTTAGAAGCAGATATTTCCCTGTGCTTACTGCTGTTTCTTCCATATGCCGGTAATGCGCTGAAAACGCCTGTTTTGGGACTCTGCAGAGAAAGTGTTTGCAGACTGCAGAATCCACACACGGGTTTAACTCTGGAAGTTGAGTGCACACATTGACAACCGTTCTGTTAGATAGCTGCGTTTTGGATTTAGAAGCAGATATTTCCCTGTGCTTACTGCTGTTTCTTCCATATGCCGGTAATGGGTTGAAAACGCCTGTTTTGGGACTCTGCAGAGAAAGTGTTTGCAGACTGCTGAATCCACACACGGGTTTAACTCTGGAAGTTGAGTGCACACATTGACAACCGTTGTGTTAGATAGCTGCGTTTTGGATTTAGAAGCAGATACTTCCCTGTGCTTACTGCTGTTTCTTCCTTATGCCGGTAATGGGCTGAAAACGCCTGTTTTGGGACTCTGCACAGAAAGTGTTTGCAGACTGCTGAATCCACACACGGGTTTAACTCTGGAAGTTGAGTGCACACATTGACAACCGTTCTGTTAGATAGCTGCGTTTTGGATTTAGAAGCAGATATTTCCCTGTGCTTACTGCTGTTTCTTCCATATGCCGGTAATGGGTTGAAAACGCCTGTTTTGGGACTCTGCAGAGAAAGTGTTTGCAGACTGCTGAATCCACACACCGGTTTAACTCTGGAAGTTGAGTGCACACATTGACAACCGTTCTGTTAGATAGCTGCGTTTTGGATTTAGAAGCAGATATTTCCCTGTGCTTACTGCTGTTTCTTCCATATGCCGGTAATGGGCTGAAAACGCCTGTTTTGGGACTCTGCAGAGAAAGTGTTTGCAGACTGCTGAATCCACACACGGGTTTAACTCTGGAAGTTGAGTGCACACATTGACAACCGTTCTGTTAGATAGCTGCGTTTTGGATTTAGAAGCAGATATTTCCCTGTGCTTACTGCTGTTTCTTCCATATGCCGGTAATGGGCTGAAAACGCCTGTTTTGGGACTCTGCAGAGAAAGTGTTTGCAGACTGCTGAATCCACACACGGGTTTAACTCTGGAAGTTGAGTGCACACATTGACAACCGTTCTGTTAGATAGCTGCGTTTTGGATTTAGAAGCAGATATTTCCCTGTGCTTACTGCTGTTTCTTCCATATGCCGGTAATGGGCTGAAAACGCCTGTTTTGGGACTCTGCAGAGAAAGTGTTTGCAGACTGCTGAATCCACACACGGGTTTAACTCTGGAAGTTGAGTGCACACATTGACAACCGTTCTGTTAGATAGCTGCGTTTTGGATTTAGAAGCAGATATTTCCCTGTGCTTACTGCTGTTTCTTCCATATGCCGGTAATGGGCTGAAAACGCCTGCTTTGGGACTCTGCAGAGAAAGTGTTTGCAGACTGCTGAATCCACACACGGGTTTAACTCTGGAAGTTGAGTGCACACATTGACAACCGTTCTGTTAGATAGCTGCGTTTTGGATTTAGAAGCAGATATTTCCCTGTGCTTACTGCTGTTTCTTCCATATGCCGGTAATGGGCTGAAAACGCCTGTTTTGGGACTCTGCAGAGAAAGTGTTTGCAGACTGCTGAATCCACACACGGGTTTAACTCTGGAAGTTGAGTGCACACACTGACAACCGTTCTGTTAGATAGCTGCGTTTTGGATTTAGAAGCAGATATTTCCCTGTGCTTACTGCTGTTTCTTCCATATGCCGGTAATGGGCTGAAAACGCCTGTTTTGGGACTCTGCAGAGAAAGTGTTTGCAGACTGCTGAATCCACACACGGGTTTAACTCTGGAAGTTGAGTGCACACATTGACAACCGTTCTGTTAGATAGCTGCGTTTTGGATTTAGAAGCAGATATTTCCCTGTGCTTACTGCTGTTTCTTCCATATGCCGGTAATGGGCTGAAAACGCCTGCTTTGGGACTCTGCAGAGAAAGTGTTTGCAGACTGCTGAATCCACACACGGGTTTAACTCTGGAAGTTGAGTGCACACATTGACAACCGTTCTGTTAGATAGCTGCGTTTTGGATTTAGAAGCAGATATTTCCCTGTGCTTACTGCTGTTTCTTCCATATGCCGGTAATGGGCTGAAAACGCCTGTTTTGGGACTCTGCAGAGAAAGTGTTTGCAGACTGCTGAATCCACACACGGGTTTAACTCTGGAAGTTGAGTGCACACATTGACAACCGTTCTGTTAGATAGCTGCGTTTTGGATTTAGAAGCAGATATTTCCCTGTGCTTACTGCTGTTTCTTCCATATGCCGGTAATGGGCTGAAAACGCCTGTTTGGGGACTCTGCAGAGAAAGTGTTTGCAGACTGCTGAATCCACACACGGGTTTAACTCTGGAAGTTGAGTGCACACATTGACAACCGTTCTGTTAGATAGCTGCGTTTTGGATTTAGAAGCAGATATTTCCCTGTGCTTACTGCTGTTTCTTCCATATGCCGGTAATGGGTTGAAAACGCCTGTTTTGGGACTCTGCAGAGAAAGTGTTTGCAGACTGCTGAATCCACACACGGGTTTAACTCTGGAAGTTGAGTGCACACATTGACAACCGTTCTGTTAGATAGCTGCGTTTTGGATTTAGAAGCAGATATTTCCCTGTGCTTACTGCTGTTTCTTCCATATGCCGGTAATGGGCTGAAAACGCCTGTTTTGGGACTCTGCAGAGAAAGTGTTTGCAGACTGCTGAATCCACACACGGGTTTAACTCTGGAAGTTGAGTGCACACATTGCCAACCGTTCTGTTAGATAGCTGCGTTTTGGATTTAGAAGCAGATATTTCCCTGTGCTTACTGCTGTTTCTTCCATATGCCGGTAATGGGCTGAAAACGCCTGTTTTGGGACTCTGCAGAGAAAGTGTTTGCAGACTGCTGAATCCACACACGGGTTTAACTCTGGAAGATGAGTGCACACATTGACAACCGTTCTGTTGGATAGCTGCGTTTTGGATTTAGAAGCAGATATTTCCCTGTGCTTACTGCTGTTTCTTCCATATGCCGGTAATGCGCTGAAAACGCCTGTTTTGGGACTCTGCAGAGAAAGTGTTTGCAGACTGCAGAATCCACACACGGGTTTAACTCTGGAAGTTGAGTGCACACATTGACAACCGTTCTGATAGATAGCTGCGTTTTGGATTTAGAAGCAGATATTTCCCTGTGCTTACTGCTGTTTCTTCCGTATGCCGGTAATGGGCTGAAAGCGCCTGTTTTGGGACTCTGCAGAGAAAGTGTTTGCAGACTGCTGAATCCACACACGGGTTTAACTCTGGAAGTTGAGTGCACACATTGACAACCGTTCTGTTAGATAGCTGCGTTTTGGATTTAGAAGCAGATATTTCCCTGTGCTTACTGCTGTTTCTTCCATATGCCGGTAATGGGCTGAAAACGCCTGTTTTGGGACTCTTCAGAGAAAGTGTTTGCAGACTGCTGAATCCACACACGGGTTTAACTCTGGAAGTTGAGTGCACACATTGACAACCGTTCTGTTAGATAGCTGCGTTTTGGATTTAGAAGCAGATATTTCCCTGTGCTTACTGCTGTTTCTTCCATATGCCGGTAATGGGCTGAAAACGCCTGTTTTGGGACTCTGCAGAGAAAGTGTTTGCAGACTGCTGAATCCACACACGGGTTTAACTCTGGAAGTTGAGTGCACACATTGACAACCGTTCTGTTAGATAGCTGCGTTTTGGATTTAGAAGCAGATATTTCCCTGTGCTTACTGCTGTTTCTTCCATATGCCGGTAATGCGCTGAAAACGCCTGTTTTGGGACTCTGCAGAGAAAGTGTTTGCAGACTGCTGAATCCACACACGGGTTTAACTCTGGAAGTTGAGTGCACACATTGACAACCGTTCTGTTAGATAGCTGCGTTTTGGATTTAGAAGCAGATATTTCCTTGTGCTTACTGCTGTTTCTTCCATATGCCGGTAATGGGCTGAAAACGCCTGTTTTGGGACTCTGCAGAGAAAGTGTTTGCAGACTGCTGAATCCACACACGGGTTTAACTCTGGAAGTTGAGTGCACACATTGACAACCGTTCTGTTAGATAGCTGCGTTTTGGATTTAGAAGCAGATATTTCCCTGTGCTTACTGCTGTTTCTTCCATATGCCGGTAATGGGCTGAAAACGCCTGTTTTGGGACTCTGCAGAGAAAGTGTTTGCAGACTGCTGAATCCACACACGGGTTTAACTCCGGAAGTTGAGTGCACACATTGACAACCGTTCTGTTAGATAGCTCCGTTTTGGATTTAGAAGCAGATATTTCCCTGTGCTTACTGCTGTTTCTTCCATATGCCGGTAATGGGCTGAAAACGCCTGTTTTGGGACTCTGCAGAGAAAGTGTTTGCAGACTGCTGAATCCACACACGGGTTTAACTCTGGAAGTTGAGTGCACACATTGACAACCGTTCTGTTAGATAGCTGCGTTTTGGATTTAGAAGCAGATATTTCCCTGTGCTTACTGCTGTTTCTTCCATATGCCGGTAATGGGCTGAAAACGCCTGTTTTGGGACTCTGCAGAGAAAGTGTTTGCAGACTGCTGAATCCACACACGGGTTTAACTCTGGAAGTTGAGTGCACACATTGACAACCGTTCTGTTAGATAGCTGCGTTTTGGATTTAGAAGCAGATATTTCCCTGTGCTTACTGCTGTTTCTTCCATATGCCGGTAATGGGCTGAAAACGCCTGCTTTGGGACTCTGCAGAGAAAGTGTTTGCAGACTGCTGAATCCACACACGGGTTTAACTCTGGAAGTTGAGTGCACACATTGACAACCGTTCTGTTAGATAGCTGCGTTTTGGATTTAGAAGCAGATATTTCCCTGTGCTTACTGCTGTTTCTTCCATATGCCGGTAATGGGCTGAAAACGCCTGTTTTGGGACTCTGCAGAGAAAGTGTTTGCAGACTGCTGAATCCACACACGGGTTTAACTCTGGAAGTTGAGTGCACACATTGACAACCGTTCTGTTAGATAGCTGCGTTTTGGATTTAGAAGCAGATATTTCCCTGTGCTTACTGCTGTTTCTTCCATATGCCGGTAATGGGCTGAAAACGCCTGCTTTGGGACTCTGCAGAGAAAGTGTTTGCAGACTGCTGAATCCACACACGGGTTTAACTCTGGAAGTTGAGTGCACACATTGACAACCGTTCTGTTAGATAGCTGCGTTTTGGATTTAGAAGCAGATATTTCCCTGTGCTTACTGCTGTTTCTTCCATATGCCGGTAATGGGCTGAAAACGCCTGCTTTGGGACTCTGCAGAGAAAGTGTTTGCAGACTGCTGAATCCACACACGGGTTTAACTCTGGAAGTTGAGTGCACACATTGACAACCGTTCTGTTAGATAGCTGCGTTTTGGATTAGAAGCAGATATTTCCCTGTGCTTACTGCTGTTTCTTCCATATGCCGGTAATGGGCTGAAAACGCCTGTTTTGGGACTCTGCAGAGAAAGTGTTTGCAGACTGCTGAATCCACACACGGGTTTCACTCTGGAAGTTGAGTGCACACATTGACAACCGTTCTGTTAGATAGCTGCGTTTTGGATTTAGAAGCAGATATTTACCTGGGCTTACTGCTGTTTCTTCCATATGCCGGTAATGGGCTGAAAACGCCTGTTTTGGGACTCTGCAGAGAAAGTGTTTGCAGACTGCTGAATCCACACACGGGTTTAACTCTGGAAGTTGAGTGCACACATTGACAATCGTTCTGTTAGATAGCTGCGTTTTGGATTTAGAAGCAGATATTTCCCTGTGCTTACTGCTGTTTCTTCCATATGCCGGTAATGGGCTGAAAACGCCTTTTTTGGGACTCTGCAGAGAAAGTGTTTGCAGACTGCTGAATCCACACACGGGTTTAACTCTGGAAGTTGAGTGCACACATTGACAACCGTTCTGTTAGATAGCTGCGTTTTGGATTTAGAAGCAGATATTTCCCTGTGCTTACTGCTGTTTCTTCCATATGCCGGTAATGGGCTGAAAACGCCTGTTTGGGGACTCTGCAGAGAAAGTGTTTGCAGACTGCTGAATCCACACACGGGTCTAACTCTGGAAGTTGAGTGCACACATTGACAACCTTTCTGTTAGATAGCTGCGTTTTGGATTTAGAAGCAGATATTTCCCTGTGCTTACTGCTGTTTCTTCCATATGCCGGTAATGGGCTGAAAACGCCTGTTTTGGGACTCTGCAGAGAAAGTGTTTGCAGACTGCTGAATCCACACACGGGTTTAACTCTGGAAGTTGAGTGCACACATTGACAACCGTTCTGTTAGATAGCTGCGTTTTGGATTTAGAAGCAGATATTTCCCTGTGCTTACTGCTGTTTCTTCCATATGCCGGTAATGGGCTGAAAACGCCTGTTTTGGGACTCTGCAGAGAAAGTGTTTGCAGACTGCTGAATCCACACACGGGTTTAACTCTGGAAGTTGAGTGCACACATTGACAACCGTTCTGTTAGATAGCTGCGTTTTGGATTTAGAAGCAGATATTTCCCTGTGCTTACTGCTGTTTCTTCCATATGCCGGTAATGGGCTGAAAACGCCTGTTTTGGGACTCTGCAGAGAAAGTGTTTGCAGACTGCTGAATCCACACACGGGTTTAACTCTGGAAGTTGAGTGCACACATTGACAACCGTTCTGTTAGATAGCTGCGTTTTGGATTTAGAAGCAGATATTTCCCTGTGCTTACTGCTGTTTCTTCCATATGCCGGGAATGGGCTGAAAACGCCTGTTTTGGGACTCTGCAGAGAAAGTGTTTGCAGACTGCTGAATCCACACACGGGTTTAACTCTGGAAGTTGAGTGCACACATTGACAACCGTTCTGTTAGATAGCTGCGTTTTGGATTTAGAAGAAGATATTTCCCTGTGCTTACTGCTGTTTCTTCCATATGCCGGTAATGGGCTGAAAACGCCTGTTTTGGGACTCTGCAGAGAAAGTGTTTGCAGACTGCTGAATCCACACACGGGTTTAACTCTGGAAGTTGAGTGCACACATTGACAACCGTTCTGTTAGATAGCTGCGTTTTGGATTTAGAAGCAGATATTTCCCTGTGCTTACTGCTGTTTCTTCCATATGCCGGTAATGGGTTGAAAACGCCTGTTTTGGGACTCTGCAGAGAAAGTGTTTGCAGACTGCTGAATCCACACACGGGTTTAACTCTGGAAGTTGAGTGCACACATTGACAACCGTTCTGTTAGATAGCTGCGTTTTGGATTTAGAAGCAGATATTTCACTGTGCTTACTGCTGTTTCTTCCATATGCCGGTAATGGGCTGAAAACGCCTGTTTTGGGACTCTGCAGAGAAAGTGTTTGCAGACTGCTGAATCCACACACGGGTTTAACTCTGGAAGTTGAGTGCACACATTGACAACCGTTCTGTTAGATAGCTGCGTTTTGGATTTAGAAGCAGATATTTCCCTGTGCTTACTGCTGTTTCTTCCATATGCCGGTAATGGGCTGAAAACGCCTGTTTTGGGACTCTGCAGAGAAAGTGTTTGCAGACTGCTGAATCCACACACGGGTTTAACTCCGGAAGTTGAGTGCACACATTGACAACCGTTCTGTTAGATAGCTGCGTTTTGGATTTAGAAGCAGATATTTCCCTGTGCTTACTGCTGTTTCTTCCATATGCCGGTAATGCGCTGAAAACGCCTGTTTTGGGACTCTGCAGAGAAAGTGTTTGCAGACTGCTGAATCCACACACGGGTTTAACTCTGGAAGTTGAGTGCACACATTGACAACCGTTCTGTTAGATAGCTGCGTTTTGGATTTAGAAGCAGATATTTCCCTGTGCTTAATGCTGTTTCTTCCATGTGCCGGTAATGGGCTGAAAACGCCTGTTTTGGGACTCTGCAGAGAAAGTGTTTGCAGACTGCTGAATCCACACACGGGTTTAACTCTGGAAGTTGAGTGCACACATTGACAACCGTTCTGTTAGATAGCTGCGTTTTGGATTTAGAAGCAGATATTTCCCTGTGCTTACTGCTGTTTCTTCCATATGCCGGTAATGGGCTGAAAACGCCTGTTTTGGGACTCTGCAGAGAAAGTGTTTGCAGACTGCTGAATCCACACACGGGTTTAACTCTGGAAGTTGAGTGCACACATTGACAACCGTTCTGTTAGATAGCTGCGTTTTGGATTTAGAAGCAGATATTTCCCTGTGCTTACTGCTGTTTCTCCATATGCCGGTAATGGGCTGAAAACGCCTGTTTTGGGTCTCTGCAGAGAAAGTGTTTGCAGACTGCTGAATCCACACACGGGTTTAACTCTGGAAGTTGAGTGCACACATTGACAACCGTTCTGTTAGATAGCTGCGTTTTGGATTTAGAAGCAGATATTTCCCTGTGCTTACTGCTGTTTCTTCCATATGCCGGTAATGGGCTGAAAACGCCTGTTTTGGGACTCTGCAGAGAAAGTGTTTGCAGACTGCTGAATCCACACACGGGTTTAACTCTGGAAGTTGAGTGCACACATTGACAACCGTTCTGTTAGATAGCTGCGTTTTGGATTTAGAAGCAGATATTTCCCTGTGCTTACTGCTGTTTCTTCCATATGCCGGTAATGGGCTGAAAACGCCTGTTTTGGGACTCTGCAGAGAAAGTGTTTGCAGACTGCTGAATCCACACACGGGTTTCACTCTGGAAGTTGAGTGCACACATTGACAACCGTTCTGTTAGATAGCTGCGTTTTGGATTTAGAAGCAGATATTTACCTGGGCTTACTGCTGTTTCTTCCATATGCCGGTAATGGGCTGAAAACGCCTGTTTTGGGACTCTGCAGAGAAAGTGTTTGCAGACTGCTGAATCCACACACGGGTTTAACTCTGGAAGTTGAGTGCACACATTGACAATCGTTCTGTTAGATAGCTGCGTTTTGGATTTAGAAGCAGATATTTCCCTGTGCTTACTGCTGTTTCTTCCATATGCCGGTAATGGGCTGAAAACGCCTTTTTTGGGACTCTGCAGAGAAAGTGTTTGCAGACTGCTGAATCCACACACGGGTTTAACTCTGGAAGTTGAGTGCACACATTGACAACCGTTCTGTTAGATAGCTGCGTTTTGGATTTAGAAGCAGATATTTCCCTGTGCTTACTGCTGTTTCTTCCATATGCCGGTAATGGGCTGAAAACGCCTGTTTGGGGACTCTGCAGAGAAAGTGTTTGCAGACTGCTGAATCCACACACGGGTCTAACTCTGGAAGTTGAGTGCACACATTGACAACCTTTCTGTTAGATAGCTGCGTTTTGGATTTAGAAGCAGATATTTCCCTGTGCTTACTGCTGTTTCTTCCATATGCCGGTAATGGGCTGAAAACGCCTGTTTTGGGACTCTGCAGAGAAAGTGTTTGCAGACTGCTGAATCCACACACGGGTTTAACTCTGGAAGTTGAGTGCACACATTGACAACCGTTCTGTTAGATAGCTGCGTTTTGGATTTAGAAGCAGATATTTCCCTGTGCTTACTGCTGTTTCTTCCATATGCCGGTAATGGGCTGAAAACGCCTGTTTTGGGACTCTGCAGAGAAAGTGTTTGCAGACTGCTGAATCCACACACGGGTTTAACTCTGGAAGTTGAGTGCACACATTGACAACCGTTCTGTTAGATAGCTGCGTTTTGGATTTAGAAGCAGATATTTCCCTGTGCTTACTGCTGTTTCTTCCATATGCCGGTAATGGGCTGAAAACGCCTGTTTTGGGACTCTGCAGAGAAAGTGTTTGCAGACTGCTGAATCCACACACGGGTTTAACTCTGGAAGTTGAGTGCACACATTGACAACCGTTCTGTTAGATAGCTGCGTTTTGGATTTAGAAGCAGATATTTCCCTGTGCTTACTGCTGTTTCTTCCATATGCCGGGAATGGGCTGAAAACGCCTGTTTTGGGACTCTGCAGAGAAAGTGTTTGCAGACTGCTGAATCCACACACGGGTTTAACTCTGGAAGTTGAGTGCACACATTGACAACCGTTCTGTTAGATAGCTGCGTTTTGGATTTAGAAGAAGATATTTCCCTGTGCTTACTGCTGTTTCTTCCATATGCCGGTAATGGGCTGAAAACGCCTGTTTTGGGACTCTGCAGAGAAAGTGTTTGCAGACTGCTGAATCCACACACGGGTTTAACTCTGGAAGTTGAGTGCACACATTGACAACCGTTCTGTTAGATAGCTGCGTTTTGGATTTAGAAGCAGATATTTCCCTGTGCTTACTGCTGTTTCTTCCATATGCCGGTAATGGGTTGAAAACGCCTGTTTTGGGACTCTGCAGAGAAAGTGTTTGCAGACTGCTGAATCCACACACGGGTTTAACTCTGGAAGTTGAGTGCACACATTGACAACCGTTCTGTTAGATAGCTGCGTTTTGGATTTAGAAGCAGATATTTCACTGTGCTTACTGCTGTTTCTTCCATATGCCGGTAATGGGCTGAAAACGCCTGTTTTGGGACTCTGCAGAGAAAGTGTTTGCAGACTGCTGAATCCACACACGGGTTTAACTCTGGAAGTTGAGTGCACACATTGACAACCGTTCTGTTAGATAGCTGCGTTTTGGATTTAGAAGCAGATATTTCCCTGTGCTTACTGCTGTTTCTTCCATATGCCGGTAATGGGCTGAAAACGCCTGTTTTGGGACTCTGCAGAGAAAGTGTTTGCAGACTGCTGAATCCACACACGGGTTTAACTCCGGAAGTTGAGTGCACACATTGACAACCGTTCTGTTAGATAGCTGCGTTTTGGATTTAGAAGCAGATATTTCCCTGTGCTTACTGCTGTTTCTTCCATATGCCGGTAATGCGCTGAAAACGCCTGTTTTGGGACTCTGCAGAGAAAGTGTTTGCAGACTGCTGAATCCACACACGGGTTTAACTCTGGAAGTTGAGTGCACACATTGACAACCGTTCTGTTAGATAGCTGCGTTTTGGATTTAGAAGCAGATATTTCCCTGTGCTTAATGCTGTTTCTTCCATGTGCCGGTAATGGGCTGAAAACGCCTGTTTTGGGACTCTGCAGAGAAAGTGTTTGCAGACTGCTGAATCCACACACGGGTTTAACTCTGGAAGTTGAGTGCACACATTGACAACCGTTCTGTTAGATAGCTGCGTTTTGGATTTAGAAGCAGATATTTCCCTGTGCTTACTGCTGTTTCTTCCATATGCCGGTAATGGGCTGAAAACGCCTGTTTTGGGACTCTGCAGAGAAAGTGTTTGCAGACTGCTGAATCCACACACGGGTTTAACTCTGGAAGTTGAGTGCACACATTGACAACCGTTCTGTTAGATAGCTGCGTTTTGGATTTAGAAGCAGATATTTCCCTGTGCTTACTGCTGTTTCTCCATATGCCGGTAATGGGCTGAAAACGCCTGTTTTGGGTCTCTGCAGAGAAAGTGTTTGCAGACTGCTGAATCCACACACGGGTTTAACTCTGGAAGTTGAGTGCACACATTGACAACCGTTCTGTTAGATAGCTGCGTTTTGGATTTAGAAGCAGATATTTCCCTGTGCTTACTGCTGTTTCTTCCATATGCCGGTAATGGGCTGAAAACGCCTGTTTTGGGACTCTGCAGAGAAAGTGTTTGCAGACTGCTGAATCCACACACGGGTTTAACTCTGGAAGTTGAGTGCACACATTGACAACCGTTCTGTTAGATAGCTGCGTTTTGGATTTAGAAGCAGATATTTCCCTGTGCTTACTGCTGTTTCTTCCATATGCCGGTAATGGGCTGAAAACGCCTGTTTTGGGACTCTGCAGAGAAAGTGTTTGCAGACTGCTGAATCCACACACGGGTTTAACTCTGGAAGTTGAGTGCACACATTGACAACCGTTCTGTTAGATAGCTGCGTTTTGGATTTAGAAGCAGATATTTCCCTGTGCTTACTGCTGTTTCTTCCATATGCCGGTAATGGGCTGAAAACGCCTGTTTTGGGACTCTGCAGAGAAAGTGTTTGCAGACTGCTGAATCCACACACGGGTTTAACTCCGGAAGTTGAGTGCACACATTGACAACCGTTCTGTTAGATAGCTGCGGTTTGGATTTAGAAGCAGATATTTCCCTGTGCTTACTGCTGTTTCTTCCATATGCCGGTAATGGGCTGAAAACGCCTGTTTTGGGACTCTGCAGAGAAAGTGTTTGCAGACTGCTGAATCCACACACGGGTTTAACTCTGGAAGTTGAGTACACACATTGACAACCGTTCTGTTAGATAGCTGCGTTTTGGATTTAGAAGCAGATATTTCCCTGTGCTTACTGCTGTTTCTTCCATATGCCGGTAATGGGCTGAAAACGCCTGCTTTGGGACTCTGCAGAGAAAGTGTTTGCAGACTGCTGAATCCACACACGGGTTTAACTCTGGAAGTTGAGTGCACACATTGACAACCGTTCTGTTAGATAGCTGCGTTTTGGATTTAGAAGCAGATATTTCCCTGTGCTTACTGCTGTTTCTTCCATATGCCGGTAATGGGCTGAAAACGCCTGTTTTGGGACTCTGCAGAGAAAGTGTTTGCAGACTGCTGAATCCACACACGGGTTTAACTCTGGAAGTTGAGTGCACACATTGACAACCGTTCTGTTAGATAGCTGCGTTTTGGATTTAGAAGCAGATATTTCCTTGTGCTTACTGCTGTTTCTTCCATATGCCGGTAATGGGCTGAAAACGCCTGTTTTGGGACTCTGCAGAGAAAGTGTTTGCAGACTGCTGAATCCACACACGGGTTTAACTCTGGAAGTTGAGTGCACACATTGACAACCGTTCTGTTAGATAGCTGCGTTTTGGATTTAGAAGCAGATATTTCCCTGTGCTTACTGCTGTTTCTTCCATATGCCGGTAATGGGCTGAAAACGCCTGTTTTGGGACTCTGCAGAGAAAGTGTTTGCAGACTGCTGAATCCACACACGGGTTTAACTCCGGAAGTTGAGTGCACACATTGACAACCGTTCTGTTAGATAGCTGCATTTTGGATTTAGAAGCAGATATTTCCCTGTGCTTACTGCTGTTTCTTCCATATGCCGGTAATGCGCTGAAAACGCCTGTTTTGGGACTCTGCAGAGAAAGTGTTTGCAGACTGCTGAATCCACACACGGGTTTAACTCTGGAAGTTGAGTGCACACATTGACAACCGTTCTGTTAGATAGCTGCGTTTTGGATTTAGAAGCAGATATTTCCCTGTGCTTACTGCTGTTTCTTCCATATGCCGGTAATGGGCTGAAAACGCCTGTTTTGGGACTCTGCAGAGAAAGTGTTTGCAGACTGCTGAATCCACACACGGGTTTAACTCTGGAAGTTGAGTGCACACATTGACAACCGTTCTGTTAGATAGCTGCGTTTTGGATTTAGAAGCAGATATTTCCCTGTGCTTACTGCTGTTTCTTCCATATGCCGGTAATGGGCTGAAAACGCCTGCTTTGGGACTCTGCAGAGAAAGTGTTTGCAGACTGCTGAATCCACACACGGGTTTAACTCCGGAAGTTGAGTGCACACATTGACAACCGTTCTGTTAGATAGCTGCGTTTTGGATTTAGAAGCAGATATTTCCCTGTGCTTACTGCTGTTTCTTCCATATGCCGGTAATGGGCTGAAAACGCCTGCTTTGGGACTCCGCAGAGAAAGTGTTTGCAGACTGCTGAATCCACACACGGGTTTAACTCTGGAAGTTGAGTGCACACATTGACAACCGTTCTGTTAGATAGCTGCGTTTTGGATTTAGAAGCAGATATTTCCCTGTGCTTACTGCTGTTTCTTCCATATGCCGGTAATGGGTTGAAAACGCCTGTTTTGGGACTCTGCAGAGAAAGTGTTTGCAGACTGCTGAATCCACACACGGGTTTAACTCTGGAAGTTGAGTGCACACATTGACAACCGTTCTGTTAGATAGCTGCGTTTTGGATTTAGAAGCAGATATTTCCCTGTGCTTACTGCTGTTTCTTCCATATGCCGGTAATGGGCTGAAAACGCCTGTTTTGGGACTCTGCAGAGAAAGTGTTTGCAGACTGCTGAATCCACACACGGGTTTAACTCTGGAAGTTGAGTGCACACATTGCCAACCGTTCTGTTATATAGCTGCGTTTTGGATTTAGAAGCAGATATTTCCCTGTGCTTACTGCTGTTTCTTCCATATGCCGGTAATGGGCTGAAAACGCCTGTTTTGGGACTCTGCAGAGAAAGTGTTTGCAGACTGCTGAATCCACACACGGGTTTAACTCTGGAAGTTGAGTGCACACATTGACAACCGTTCTGTTGGATAGCTGCGTTTTGGATTTAGAAGCAGATATTTCCCTGTGCTTACTGCTGTTTCTTCCATATGCCGGTAATGCGCTGAAAACGCCTGTTTTGGGACTCTGCAGAGAAAGTGTTTGCAGACTGCAAAATCCACACACGGGTTTAACTCTGGAAGTTGAGTGCACACATTGACAACCCTTCTGATAGATAGCTGCGTTTTGGATTTAGAAGCAGATATTTCCCTGTGCTTACTGCTGTTTCTTCCATATGCCGGTAATGGGTTGAAAACGCCTGTTTTGGGACTCTGCAGAGAAAGTGTTTGCAGACTGCTGAATCCACACACGGGTTTAACTCTGGAAGTTGAGTGCACACATTGACAACCGTTGTGTTAGATAGCTGCGTTTTGGATTTAGAAGCAGATACTTCCCTGTGCTTACTGCTGTTTCTTCCTTATGCCGGTAATGGGCTGAAAACGCCTGTTTTGGGACTCTGCACAGAAAGTGTTTGCAGACTGCTGAATCCACACACGGGTTTAACTCTGGAAGTTGAGTGCACACATTGACAACCGTTCTGTTAGATAGCTGCGTTTTGGATTTAGAAGCAGATATTTCCCTGTGCTTACTGCTGTTTCTTCCATATGCCGGTAATGGGTTGAAAACGCCTGTTTTGGGACTCTGCAGAGAAAGTGTTTGCAGACTGCTGAATCCACACACGGGTTTAACTCTGGAAGTTGAGTGCACACATTGACAACCGTTCTGTTAGATAGCTGCGTTTTGGATTTAGAAGCAGATATTTCCCTGTGCTTACTGCTGTTTCTTCCATATGCCGGTAATGGGCTGAAAACGCCTGTTTTGGGACTCTGCAGAGAAAGTGTTTGCAGACTGCTGAATCCACACACGGGTTTAACTCTGGAAGTTGAGTGCACACATTGACAACCGTTCTGTTAGATAGCTGCGTTTTGGATTTAGAAGCAGATATTTCCCTGTGCTTACTGCTGTTTCTTCCATATGCCGGTAATGGGCTGAAAACGCCTGTTTTGGGACTCTGCAGAGAAAGTGTTTGCAGACTGCTGAATCCACACACGGGTTTAACTCTGGAAGTTGAGTGCACACATTGACAACCGTTCTGTTAGATAGCTGCGTTTTGGATTTAGAAGCAGATATTTCCCTGTGCTTACTGCTGTTTCTTCCATATGCCGGTAATGGGCTGAAAACGCCTGTTTTGGGACTCTGCAGAGAAAGTGTTTGCAGACTGCTGAATCCACACACGGGTTTAACTCTGGAAGTTGAGTGCACACATTGACAACCGTTCTGTTAGATAGCTGCGTTTTGGATTTAGAAGCAGATATTTCCCTGTGCTTACTGCTGTTTCTTCCATATGCCGGTAATGCGCTGAAAACGCCTGTTTTGGGACTCTGCAGAGAAAGTGTTTGCAGACTGCTGAATCCACACACGGGTTTAACTCTGGAAGTTGAGTGCACACATTGACAACCGTTCTGTTAGATAGCTGCGTTTTGGATTTAGAAGCAGATATTTCCTTGTGCTTACTGCTGTTTCTTCCATATGCCGGTAATGGGCTGAAAACGCCTGTTTTGGGACTCTGCAGAGAAAGTGTTTGCAGACTGCTGAATCCACACACGGGTTTAACTCTGGAAGTTGAGTGCACACATTGACAACCGTTCTGTTAGATAGCTGCGTTTTGGATTTAGAAGCAGATATTTCCCTGTGCTTACTGCTGTTTCTTCCATATGCCGGTAATGGGCTGAAAACGCCTGTTTTGGGACTCTGCAGAGAAAGTGTTTGCAGACTGCTGAATCCACACACGGGTTTAACTCCGGAAGTTGAGTGCACACATTGACAACCGTTCTGTTAGATAGCTGCGTTTTGGATTTAGAAGCAGATATTTCCCTGTGCTTACTGCTGTTTCTTCCATATGCCGGTAATGCGCTGAAAACGCCTGTTTTGGGACTCTGCAGAGAAAGTGTTTGCAGACTGCTGAATCCACACACGGGTTTAACTCTGGAAGTTGAGTGCACACATTGACAACCGTTCTGTTAGATAGCTGCGTTTTGGATTTAGAAGCAGATATTTCCCTGTGCTTACTGCTGTTTCTTCCATATGCCGGTAATGGGCTGAAAACGCCTGTTTTGGGACTCTGCAGAGAAAGTGTTTGCAGACTGCTGAATATACACACGGGTTTAACTCTGGAAGTTGAGTGCACACATTGACAACCATTCTGTTAGATAGCTGCGTTTTGGATTTAGAAGCAGATATTTCCCTGTGCTTACTGCTGTTTCTTCCATATGCCGGTAATGGGCTGAAAACGCCTGTTTTGGGACTCTGCAGAGAAAGTGTTTGCAGACTGCTGAATCCACACACGGGTTTAACTCTGGAAGTTGAGTGCACACATTGACAACCGTTCTGTTAGATAGCTGCGTTTTGGATTTAGAAGCAGATATTTCCCTGTGCTTACTGCTGTTTCTTCCATATGCCGGTAATGCGCTGAAAACGCCTGTTTTGGGACTCTGCAGAGAAAGTGTTTGCAGACTGCTGAATCCACACACGGGTTTAACTCTGGAAGTTGAGTGCACACATTGACAACCGTTCTGTTAGATAGCTGCGTTTTGGATTTAGAAGCAGATATTTCCTTGTGCTTACTGCTGTTTCTTCCATATGCCGGTAATGGGCTGAAAACGCCTGTTTTGGGACTCTGCAGAGAAAGTGTTTGCAGACTGCTGAATCCACACACGGGTTTAACTCTGGAAGTTGAGTGCACACATTGACAACCGTTCTGTTAGATAGCTGCGTTTTGGATTTAGAAGCAGATATTTCCCTGTGCTTACTGCTGTTTCTTCCATATGCCGGTAATGGGCTGAAAACGCCTGTTTTGGGACTCTGCAGAGAAAGTGTTTGCAGACTGCTGAATCCACACACGGGTTTAACTCCGGAAGCTGAGTGCACACATTGACAACCGTTCTGTTAGATAGCTGCGTTTTGGATTTAGAAGCAGATATTTCCCTGTGCTTACTGCTGTTTCTTCCATATGCCGGTAATGGGCTGAAAACGCCTGCTTTGGGACTCTGCAGAGAAAGTGTTTGCAGACTGCTGAATCCACACACGGGTTTAACTCTGGAAGTTGAGTGCACACATTGACAACCGTTCTGTTAGATAGCTGCGTTTTGGATTTAGAAGCAGATATTTCCCTGTGCTTACTGCTGTTTCTTCCATATGCCGGTAATGGGCTGAAAACGCCTGCTTTGGGACTCTGCAGAGAAAGTGTTTGCAGACTGCTGAATCCACACACGGGTTTAACTCTGGAAGTTGAGTGCACACATTGACAACCGTTCTGTTAGATAGCTGCGTTTTGGATTTAGAAGCAGATATTTCCCTGTGCTTACTGCTGTTTCTTCCATATGCCGGTAATGGGCTGAAAACGCCTGTTTTGGGACTCTGCAGAGAAAGTGTTTGCAGACTGCTGAATCCACACACGGGTTTCACTCTGGAAGTTGAGTGCACACATTGACAACCGTTCTGTTAGATAGCTGCGTTTTGGATTTAGAAGCAGATATTTACCTGGGCTTACTGCTGTTTCTTCCATATGCCGGTAATGGGCTGAAAACGCCTGTTTTGGGACTCTGCAGAGAAAGTGTTTGCAGACTGCTGAATCCACACACGGGTTTAACTCTGGAAGTTGAGTGCACACATGGACAATCGTTCTGTTAGATAGCTGCGTTTTGGATTTAGAAGCAGATATTTCCCTGTGCTTACTGCTGTTTCTTCCATATGCCGGTAATGGGCTGAAAACGCCTGTTTTGGGACTCTGCAGAGAAAGTGTTTGCAGACTGCTGAATCCACACACGGGTTTAACTCTGGAAGTTGAGTGCACACATTGACAACCGTTCTGTTAGATAGCTGCGTTTTGGATTTAGAAGCAGATATTTCCCTGTGCTTACTGCTGTTTCTTCCATATGCCGGTAATGGGCTGAAAACGCCTGTTTGGGGACTCTGCAGAGAAAGTGTTTGCAGACTGCTGAATCCACACACGGGTCTAACTCTGGAAGTTGAGTGCACACATTGACAACCTTTCTGTTAGATAGCTGCGTTTTGGATTTAGAAGCAGATATTTCCCTGTGCTTACTGATGTTTCTTCCATATGCCGGTAATGGGCTGAAAACGCCTGTTTTGGGACTCTGCAGAGAAAGTGTTTGCAGACTGCTGAATCCACACACGGGTTTAACTCTGGAAGTTGAGTGCACACATTGACAACCGTTCTGTTAGATAGCTGCGTTTTGGATTTAGAAGCAGATATTTCCCTGTGCTTACTGCTGTTTCTTCCATATGCCGGTAATGGGCTGAAAACGCCTGCTTTGGGACTCTGCAGAGAAAGTGTTTGCAGACTGCTGAATCCACACACGGGTTTAACTCTGGAAGTTGAGTGCACACATTGACAACCGTTCTGTTAGATAGCTGCGTTTTGGATTTAGAAGCAGATATTTCCCTGTGCTTACTGCTGTTTCTTCCATATGCCCGTAATGGGCTGAAAACGCCTGTTTTGGGACTCTGCAGAGAAAGTGTTTGCAGACTGCTGAATATACACACGGGTTTAACTCTGGAAGTTGAGTGCACACATTGACAACCATTCTGTTAGATAGCTGCGTTTTGGATTTAGAAGCAGATATTTCCCTGTGCTTACTGCTGTTTCTTCCATATGCCGGTAATGGGCTGAAAACGCCTGTTTTGGGACTCTGCAGAGAAAGTGTTTGCAGACTGCTGAATCCACACACGGGTTTAACTCTGGAAGTTGAGTGCACACATTGACAACCGTTCTGTTAGATAGCTGCGTTTTGGATTTAGAAGCAGATATTTCCCTGTGCTTACTGCTGTTTCTTCCATATGCCGGTAATGCGCTGAAAACGCCTGTTTTGGGACTCTGCAGAGAAAGTGTTTGCAGACTGCTGAATCCACACACGGGTTTAACTCTGGAAGTTGAGTGCACACATTGACAACCGTTCTGTTAGATAGCTGCGTTTTGGATTTAGAAGCAGATATTTCCTTGTGCTTACTGCTGTTTCTTCCATATGCCGGTAATGGGCTGAAAACGCCTGTTTTGGGACTCTGCAGAGAAAGTGTTTGCAGACTGCTGAATCCACACACGGGTTTAACTCTGGAAGTTGAGTGCACACATTGACAACCGTTCTGTTAGATAGCTGCGTTTTGGATTTAGAAGCAGATATTTCCCTGTGCTTACTGCTGTTTCTTCCATATGCCGGTAATGGGCTGAAAACGCCTGTTTTGGGACTCTGCAGAGAAAGTGTTTGCAGACTGCTGAATCCACACACGGGTTTAACTCCGGAAGCTGAGTGCACACATTGACAACCGTTCTGTTAGATAGCTGCGTTTTGGATTTAGAAGCAGATATTTCCCTGTGCTTACTGCTGTTTCTTCCATATGCCGGTAATGGGCTGAAAACGCCTGCTTTGGGACTCTGCAGAGAAAGTGTTTGCAGACTGCTGAATCCACACACGGGTTTAACTCTGGAAGTTGAGTGCACACATTGACAACCGTTCTGTTAGATAGCTGCGTTTTGGATTTAGAAGCAGATATTTCCCTGTGCTTACTGCTGTTTCTTCCATATGCCGGTAATGGGCTGAAAACGCCTGTTTTGGGACTCTGCAGAGAAAGTGTTTGCAGACTGCTGAATCCACACACGGGTTTAACTCTGGAAGTTGAGTGCACACATTGCCAACCGTTCTGTTATATAGCTGCGTTTTGGATTTAGAAGCAGATATTTCCCTGTGCTTACTGCTGTTTCTTCCATATGCCGGTAATGGGCTGAAAACGCCTGTTTTGGGACTCTGCAGAGAAAGTGTTTGCAGACTGCTGAATCCACACACGGTTTTAACTCTGGAAGTTGAGTGCACACATTGACAACCGTTCTGTTGGATAGCTGTGTTTTGGATTTAGAAGCAGATATTTCCCTGTGCTTACTGCTGTTTCTTCCATATGCCGGTAATGCGCTGAAAACGCCTGTTTTGGGACTCTGCAGAGAAAGTGTTTGCAGACTGCAGAATCCACACACGGGTTTAACTCTGGAAGTTGAGTGCACACATTGACAACCGTTCTGATAGATAGCTGCGTTTTGGATTTAGAAGCAGATATTTCCCTGTGCTTACTGCTGTTTCTTCCATATGCCGGTAATGGGTTGAAAACGCCTGTTTTGGGACTCTGCAGAGAAAGTGTTTGCAGACTGCTGAATCCACACACGGGTTTAACTCTGGAAGTTGAGTGCACACATTGACAACCGTTCTGTTAGATAGCTGCGTTTTGGATTTAGAAGCAGATACTTCCCTGTGCTTACTGCTGTTTCTTCCTTATGCCGGTAATGGGCTGAAAACGCCTGTTTTGGGACTCTGCACAGAAAGTGTTTGCAGACTGCTGAATCCACACACGGGTTTAACTCTGGAAGTTGAGTGCACACATTGACAACCGTTCTGTTAGATAGCTGCGTTTTGGATTTAGAAGCAGATATTTCCCTGTGCTTACTGCTGTTTCTTCCATATGCCGGTAATGGGTTGAAAACGCCTGTTTTGGGACTCTGCAGAGAAAGTGTTTGCAGACTGCTGAATCCACACACGGGTTTAACTCTGGAAGTTGAGTGCACACATTGACAACCGTTCTGTTAGATAGCTGCGTTTTGGATTTAGAAGCAGATATTTCCCTGTGCTTACTGCTGTTTCTTCCATATGCCGGTAATGGGCTGAAAACGCCTGTTTTGGGACTCTGCAGAGAAAGTGTTTGCAGACTGCTGAATCCACACACGGGTTTAACTCTGGAAGTTGAGTGCACACATTGACAACCGTTCTGTTAGATAGCTGCGTTTTGGATTTAGAAGCAGATATTTCCCTGTGCTTACTGCTGTTTCTTCCATATGCCGGTAATGGGCTGAAAACGCCTGTTTTGGGACTCTGCAGAGAAAGTGTTTGCAGACTGCTGAATCCACACACGGGTTTAACTCTGGAAGTTGAGTGCACACATTGACAACCGTTCTGTTAGATAGCTGCGTTTTGGATTTAGAAGCAGATATTTCCCTGTGCTTACTGCTGTTTCTTCCATATGCCGGTAATGGGCTGAAAACGCCTGTTTTGGGACTCTGCAGAGAAAGTGTTTGCAGACTGCTGAATCCACACACGGGTTTAACTCTGGAAGTTGAGTGCACACATTGACAACCGTTCTGTTAGATAGCTGCGTTTTGGATTTAGAAGCAGATATTTCCCTGTGCTTACTGCTGTTTCTTCCATATGCCGGTAATGCGCTGAAAACGCCTGTTTTGGGACTCTGCAGAGAAAGTGTTTGCAGACTGCTGAATCCACACACGGGTTTAACTCTGGAAGTTGAGTGCACACATTGACAACCGTTCTGTTAGATAGCTGCGTTTTGGATTTAGAAGCAGATATTTCCTTGTGCTTACTGCTGTTTCTTCCATATGCCGGTAATGGGCTGAAAACGCCTGTTTTGGGACTCTGCAGAGAAAGTGTTTGCAGACTGCTGAATCCACACACGGGTTTAACTCTGGAAGTTGAGTGCACACATTGACAACCGTTCTGTTAGATAGCTGCGTTTTGGATTTAGAAGCAGATATTTCCCTGTGCTTACTGCTGTTTCTTCCATATGCCGGTAATGGGCTGAAAACGCCTGTTTTGGGACTCTGCAGAGAAAGTGTTTGCAGACTGCTGAATCCACACACGGGTTTAACTCCGGAAGTTGAGTGCACACATTGACAACCGTTCTGTTAGATAGCTCCGTTTTGGATTTAGAAGCAGATATTTCCCTGTGCTTACTGCTGTTTCTTCCATATGCCGGTAATGGGCTGAAAACGCCTGTTTTGGGACTCTGCAGAGAAAGTGTTTGCAGACTGCTGAATCCACACACGGGTTTAACTCTGGAAGTTGAGTGCACACATTGACAACCGTTCTGTTAGATAGCTGCGTTTTGGATTTAGAAGCAGATATTTCCCTGTGCTTACTGCTGTTTCTTCCATATGCCGGTAATGGGCTGAAAACGCCTGTTTTGGGACTCTGCAGAGAAAGTGTTTGCAGACTGCTGAATCCACACACGGGTTTAACTCTGGAAGTTGAGTGCACACATTGACAACCGTTCTGTTAGATAGCTGCGTTTTGGATTTAGAAGCAGATATTTCCCTGTGCTTACTGCTGTTTCTTCCATATGCCGGTAATGGGCTGAAAACGCCTGCTTTGGGACTCTGCAGAGAAAGTGTTTGCAGACTGCTGAATCCACACACGGGTTTAACTCTGGAAGTTGAGTGCACACATTGACAACCGTTCTGTTAGATAGCTGCGTTTTGGATTTAGAAGCAGATATTTCCCTGTGCTTACTGCTGTTTCTTCCATATGCCGGTAATGGGCTGAAAACGCCTGTTTTGGGACTCTGCAGAGAAAGTGTTTGCAGACTGCTGAATCCACACACGGGTTTAACTCTGGAAGTTGAGTGCACACATTGACAACCGTTCTGTTAGATAGCTGCGTTTTGGATTTAGAAGCAGATATTTCCCTGTGCTTACTGCTGTTTCTTCCATATGCCGGTAATGGGCTGAAAACGCCTGCTTTGGGACTCTGCAGAGAAAGTGTTTGCAGACTGCTGAATCCACACACGGGTTTAACTCTGGAAGTTGAGTGCACACATTGACAACCGTTCTGTTAGATAGCTGCGTTTTGGATTTAGAAGCAGATATTTCCCTGTGCTTACTGCTGTTTCTTCCATATGCCGGTAATGGGCTGAAAACGCCTGCTTTGGGACTCTGCAGAGAAAGTGTTTGCAGACTGCTGAATCCACACACGGGTTTAACTCTGGAAGTTGAGTGCACACATTGACAACCGTTCTGTTAGATAGCTGCGTTTTGGATTTAGAAGCAGATATTTCCCTGTGCTTACTGCTGTTTCTTCCATATGCCGGTAATGGGCTGAAAACGCCTGTTTTGGGACTCTGCAGAGAAAGTGTTTGCAGACTGCTGAATCCACACACGGGTTTCACTCTGGAAGTTGAGTGCACACATTGACAACCGTTCTGTTAGATAGCTGCGTTTTGGATTTAGAAGCAGATATTTACCTGGGCTTACTGCTGTTTCTTCCATATGCCGGTAATGGGCTGAAAACGCCTGTTTTGGGACTCTGCAGAGAAAGTGTTTGCAGACTGCTGAATCCACACACGGGTTTAACTCTGGAAGTTGAGTGCACACATTGACAATCGTTCTGCTAGATAGCTGCGTTTTGGATTTAGAAGCAGATATTTCCCTGTGCTTACTGCTGTTTCTTCCATATGCCGGTAATGGGCTGAAAACGCCTTTTTGGGACTCTGCAGAGAAAGTGTTTGCAGACTGCTGAATCCACACACGGGTTTAACTCTGGAAGTTGAGTGCACACATTGACAACCGTTCTGTTAGATAGCTGCGTTTTGGATTTAGAAGCAGATATTTCCCTGTGCTTACTGCTGTTTCTTCCATATGCCGGTAATGGGCTGAAAACGCCTGTTTGGGGACTCTGCAGAGAAAGTGTTTGCAGACTGCTGAATCCACACACGGGTCTAACTCTGGAAGTTGAGTGCACACATTGACAACCTTTCTGTTAGATAGCTGCGTTTTGGATTTAGAAGCAGATATTTCCCTGTGCTTACTGATGTTTCTTCCATATGCCGGTAATGGGCTGAAAACGCCTGTTTTGGGACTCTGCAGAGAAAGTGTTTGCAGACTGCTGAATCCACACACGGGTTTAACTCTGGAAGTTGAGTGCACACATTGACAACCGTTCTGTTAGATAGCTGCGTTTTGGATTTAGAAGCAGATATTTCCCTGTGCTTACTGCTGTTTCTTCCATATGCCGGTAATGGGCTGAAAACGCCTGTTTTGGGACTCTGCAGAGAAAGTGTTTGCAGACTGCTGAATCCACACACGGGTTTAACTCTGGAAGTTGAGTGCACACATTGACAACCGTTCTGTTAGATAGCTGCGTTTTGGATTTAGAAGCAGATATTTCCCTGTGCTTACTGCTGTTTCTTCCATATGCCGGTAATGGGCTGAAAACGCCTGTTTTGGGACTCTGCAGAGAAAGTGTTTGCAGACTGCTGAATCCACACACGGGTTTAACTCTGGAAGTTGAGTGCACACATTGACAACCGTTCTGTTAGATAGCTGCGTTTTGGATTTAGAAGCAGATATTTCCCTGTGCTTACTGCTGTTTCTTCCATATGCCGGGAATGGGCTGAAAACGCCTGTTTTGGGACTCTGCAGAGAAAGTGTTTGCAGACTGCTGAATCCACACACGGGTTTAACTCTGGAAGTTGAGTGCACACATTGACAACCGTTCTGTTAGATAGCTGCGTTTTGGATTTAGAAGAAGATATTTCCCTGTGCTTACTGCTGTTTCTTCCATATGCCGGTAATGGGCTGAAAACGCCTGTTTTGGGACTCTGCAGAGAAAGTGTTTGCAGACTGCTGAATCCACACACGGGTTTAACTCTGGAAGTTGAGTGCACACATTGACAACCGTTCTGTTAGATAGCTGCGTTTTGGATTTAGAAGCAGATATTTCCCTGTGCTTACTGCTGTTTCTTCCATATGCCGGTAATGGGTTGAAAACGCCTGTTTTGGGACTCTGCAGAGAAAGTGTTTGCAGACTGCTGAATCCACACACGGGTTTAACTCTGGAAGTTGAGTGCACACATTGACAACCGTTCTGTTAGATAGCTGCGTTTTGGATTTAGAAGCAGATATTTCCCTGTGCTTACTGCTGTTTCTTCCATATGCCGGTAATGGGCTGAAAACGCCTGTTTTGGGACTCTGCAGAGAAAGTGTTTGCAGACTGCTGAATCCACACACGGGTTTAACTCTGGAAGTTGAGTGCACACATTGACAACCGTTCTGTTAGATAGCTGCGTTTTGGATTTAGAAGCAGATATTTCCCTGTGCTTACTGCTGTTTCTTCCATATGCCGGTAATGGGCTGAAAACGCCTGTTTTGGGACTCTGCAGAGAAAGTGTTTGCAGACTGCTGAATCCACACACGGGTTTAACTCCGGAAGTTGAGTGCACACATTGACAACCGTTCTGTTAGATAGCTGCGTTTTGGATTTAGAAGCAGATATTTCCCTGTGCTTACTGCTGTTTCTTCCATATGCCGGTAATGCGCTGAAAACGCCTGTTTTGGGACTCTGCAGAGAAAGTGTTTGCAGACTGCTGAATCCACACACGGGTTTAACTCTGGAAGTTGAGTGCACACATTGACAACCGTTCTGTTAGATAGCTGCGTTTTGGATTTAGAAGCAGATATTTCCCTGTGCTTAATGCTGTTTCTTCCATGTGCCGGTAATGGGCTGAAAACGCCTGTTTTGGGACTCTGCAGAGAAAGTGTTTGCAGACTGCTGAATCCACACACGGGTTTAACTCTGGAAGTTGAGTGCACACATTGACAACCGTTCTGTTAGATAGCTGCGTTTTGGATTTAGAAGCAGATATTTCCCTGTGCTTACTGCTGTTTCTTCCATATGCCGGTAATGGGCTGAAAACGCCTGTTTTGGGACTCTGCAGAGAAAGTGTTTGCAGACTGCTGAATCCACACACGGGTTTAACTCTGGAAGTTGAGTGCACACATTGACAACCGTTCTGTTAGATAGCTGCGTTTTGGATTTAGAAGCAGATATTTCCCTGTGCTTACTGCTGTTTCTCCATATGCCGGTAATGGGCTGAAAACGCCTGTTTTGGGTCTCTGCAGAGAAAGTGTTTGCAGACTGCTGAATCCACACACGGGTTTAACTCTGGAAGTTGAGTGCACACATTGACAACCGTTCTGTTAGATAGCTGCGTTTTGGATTTAGAAGCAGATATTTCCCTGTGCTTACTGCTGTTTCTTCCATATGCCGGTAATGGGCTGAAAACGCCTGTTTTGGGACTCTGCAGAGAAAGTGTTTGCAGACTGCTGAATCCACACACGGGTTTAACTCTGGAAGTTGAGTGCACACATTGACAACCGTTCTGTTAGATAGCTGCGTTTTGGATTTAGAAGCAGATATTTCCCTGTGCTTACTGCTGTTTCTTCCATATGCCGGTAATGGGCTGAAAACGCCTGTTTTGGGACTCTGCAGAGAAAGTGTTTGCAGACTGCTGAATCCACACACGGGTTTAACTCTGGAAGTTGAGTGCACACATTGACAACCGTTCTGTTAGATAGCTGCGTTTTGGATTTAGAAGCAGATATTTCCCTGTGCTTACTGCTGTTTCTTCCATATGCCGGTAATGGGCTGAAAACGCCTGTTTTGGGACTCTGCAGAGAAAGTGTTTGCAGACTGCTGAATCCACACACGGGTTTAACTCCGGAAGTTGAGTGCACACATTGACAACCGTTCTGTTAGATAGCTGCGGTTTGGATTTAGAAGCAGATATTTCCCTGTGCTTACTCCTGTTTCTTCCATATGCCGGTAATGGGCTGAAAACGCCTGTTTTGGGACTCTGCAGAGAAAGTGTTTGCAGACTGCTGAATCCACACACGGGTTTAACTCTGGAAGTTGAGTACACACATTGACAACCGTTCTGTTAGATAGCTGCGTTTTGGATTTAGAAGCAGATATTTCCCTGTGCTTACTGCTGTTTCTTCCATATGCCGGTAATGGGCTGAAAACGCCTGTTTTGGGACTCTGCAGAGAAAGTGTTTGCAGACTGCTGAATCCACACACGGGTTTAACTCTGGAAGTTGAGTGCACACATTGACAACCGTTCTGTTAGATAGCTGCGTTTTGGATTTAGAAGCAGATATTTCCCTGTGCTTACTGCTGTTTCTTCCATATGCCGGTAATGGGCTGAAAACGCCTGTTTTGGGACTCTGCAGAGAAAGTGTTTGCAGACTGCTGAATCCACACACGGGTTTAACTCTGGAAGTTGAGTGCACACATTGACAACCATTCTGTTAGATAGCTGCGTTTTGGATTTAGAAGCAGATATTTCCCTGTGCTTACTGCTGTTTCTTCCATATGCCGGTAATGGGCTGAAAACGCCTGTTTTGGGACTCTGCAGAGAAAGTGTTTGCAGACTGCTGAATCCACACACGGGTTTAACTCTGGAAGTTGAGTGCACACATTGACAACCGTTCTGTTAGATAGCTGCGTTTTGGATTTAGAAGCAGATATTTCCCTGTGCTTACTGCTGTTTCTTCCATATGCCGGTAATGCGCTGAAAACGCCTGTTTTGGGACTCTGCAGAGAAAGTGTTTGCAGACTGCTGAATCCACACACGGGTTTAACTCTGGAAGTTGAGTGCACACATTGACAACCGTTCTGTTAGATAGCTGCGTTTTGGATTTAGAAGCAGATATTTCCCTGTGCTTACTGCTGTTTCTTCCATATGCCGGTAATGGGCTGAAAACGCCTGTTTTGGGACTCTGCAGAGAAAGTGTTTGCAGACTGCTGAATCCACACACGGGTTTAACTCCGGAAGTTGAGTGCACACATTGACAACCGTTCTGTTAGATAGCTGCGTTTTGGATTTAGAAGCAGATATTTCCCTGTGCTTACTGCTGTTTCTTCCATATGCCGGTAATGCGCTGAAAACGCCTGTTTTGGGACTCTGCAGAGAAAGTGTTTGCAGACTGCTGAATCCACACACGGGTTTAACTCTGGAAGTTGAGTGCACACATTGACAACCGTTCTGTTAGATAGCTGCGTTTTGGATTTAGAAGCAGATATTTCCCTGTGCTTACTGCTGTTTCTTCCATATGCCGGTAATGGGCTGAAAACGCCTGTTTTGGGACTCTGCAGAGAAAGTGTTTGCAGACTGCTGAATCCACACACGGGTTTAACTCTGGAAGTTGAGTGCACACATTGACAACCGTTCTGTTAGATAGCTGCGTTTTGGATTTAGAAGCAGATATTTCCCTGTGCTTACTGCTGTTTCTTCCATATGCCGGTAATGGGCTGAAAACGCCTGCTTTGGGACTCTGCAGAGAAAGTGTTTGCAGACTGCTGAATCCACACACGGGTTTAACTCCGGAAGTTGAGTGCACACATTGACAACCGTTCTGTTAGATAGCTGCGTTTTGGATTTAGAAGCAGATATTTCCCTGTGCTTACTGCTGTTTCTTCCATATGCCGGTAATGGGCTGAAAACGCCTGCTTTGGGACTCCGCAGAGAAAGTGTTTGCAGACTGCTGAATCCACACACGGGTTTAACTCTGGAAGTTGAGTGCACACATTGACAACCGTTCTGTTAGATAGCTGCGTTTTGGATTTAGAAGCAGATATTTCCCTGTGCTTACTGCTGTTTCTTCCATATGCCGGTAATGGGTTGAAAACGCCTGTTTTGGGACTCTGCAGAGAAAGTGTTTGCAGACTGCTGAATCCACACACGGGTTTAACTCTGGAAGTTGAGTGCACACATTGACAACCGTTCTGTTAGATAGCTGCGTTTTGGATTTAGAAGCAGATATTTCCCTGTGCTTACTGCTGTTTCTTCCATATGCCGGTAATGGGCTGAAAACGCCTGTTTTGGGACTCTGCAGAGAAAGTGTTTGCAGACTGCTGAATCCACACACGGGTTTAACTCTGGAAGTTGAGTGCACACATTGCCAACCGTTCTGTTATATAGCTGCGTTTTGGATTTAGAAGCAGATATTTCCCTGTGCTTACTGCTGTTTCTTCCATATGCCGGTAATGGGCTGAAAACGCCTGTTTTGGGACTCTGCAGAGAAAGTGTTTGCAGACTGCTGAATCCACACACGGGTTTAACTCTGGAAGTTGAGTGCACACATTGACAACCGTTCTGTTGGATAGCTGCGTTTTGGATTTAGAAGCAGATATTTCCCTGTGCTTACTGCTGTTTCTTCCATATGCCGGTAATGCGCTGAAAACGCCTGTTTTGGGACTCTGCAGAGAAAGTGTTTGCAGACTGCAGAATCCACACACGGGTTTAACTCTGGAAGTTGAGTGCACACATTGACAACCGTTCTGATAGATAGCTGCGTTTTGGATTTAGAAGCAGATATTTCCCTGTGCTTACTGCTGTTTCTTCCATATGCCGGTAATGGGTTGAAAACGCCTGTTTTGGGACTCTGCAGAGAAAGTGTTTGCAGACTGCTGAATCCACACACGGGTTTAACTCTGGAAGTTGAGTGCACACATTGACAACCGTTGTGTTAGATAGCTGCGTTTTGGATTTAGAAGCAGATACTTCCCTGTGCTTACTGCTGTTTCTTCCTTATGCCGGTAATGGGCTGAAAACGCCTGTTTTGGGACTCTGCACAGAAAGTGTTTGCAGACTGCTGAATCCACACACGGGTTTAACTCTGGAAGTTGAGTGCACACATTGACAACCGTTCTGTTAGATAGCTGCGTTTTGGATTTAGAAGCAGATATTTCCCTGTGCTTACTGCTGTTTCTTCCATATGCCGGTAATGGGTTGAAAACGCCTGTTTTGGGACTCTGCAGAGAAAGTGTTTGCAGACTGCTGAATCCACACACGGGTTTAACTCTGGAAGTTGAGTGCACACATTGACAACCGTTCTGTTAGATAGCTGCGTTTTGGATTTAGAAGCAGATATTTCCCTGTGCTTACTGCTGTTTCTTCCATATGCCGGTAATGGGCTGAAAACGCCTGTTTTGGGACTCTGCAGAGAAAGTGTTTGCAGACTGCTGAATCCACACACGGGTTTAACTCTGGAAGTTGAGTGCACACATTGACAACCGTTCTGTTAGATAGCTGCGTTTTGGATTTAGAAGCAGATATTTCCCTGTGCTTACTGCTGTTTCTTCCATATGCCGGTAATGGGCTGAAAACGCCTGTTTTGGGACTCTGCAGAGAAAGTGTTTGCAGACTGCTGAATCCACACACGGGTTTAACTCTGGAAGTTGAGTGCACACATTGACAACCGTTCTGTTAGATAGCTGCGTTTTGGATTTAGAAGCAGATATTTCCCTGTGCTTACTGCTGTTTCTTCCATATGCCGGTAATGGGCTGAAAACGCCTGTTTTGGGACTCTGCAGAGAAAGTGTTTGCAGACTGCTGAATCCACACACGGGTTTAACTCTGGAAGTTGAGTGCACACATTGACAACCGTTCTGTTAGATAGCTGCGTTTTGGATTTAGAAGCAGATATTTCCCTGTGCTTACTGCTGTTTCTTCCATATGCCGGTAATGCGCTGAAAACGCCTGTTTTGGGACTCTGCAGAGAAAGTGTTTGCAGACTGCTGAATCCACACACGGGTTTAACTCTGGAAGTTGAGTGCACACATTGACAACCGTTCTGTTAGATAGCTGCGTTTTGGATTTAGAAGCAGATATTTCCTTGTGCTTACTGCTGTTTCTTCCATATGCCGGTAATGGGCTGAAAACGCCTGTTTTGGGACTCTGCAGAGAAAGTGTTTGCAGACTGCTGAATCCACACACGGGTTTAACTCTGGAAGTTGAGTGCACACATTGACAACCGTTCTGTTAGATAGCTGCGTTTTGGATTTAGAAGCAGATATTTCCCTGTGCTTACTGCTGTTTCTTCCATATGCCGGTAATGGGCTGAAAACGCCTGTTTTGGGACTCTGCAGAGAAAGTGTTTGCAGACTGCTGAATCCACACACGGGTTTAACTCTGGAAGTTGAGTGCACACATTGACAACCGTTCTGTTAGATAGCTGCGTTTTGGATTTAGAAGCAGATATTTCCCTGTGCTTACTGCTGTTTCTTCCATATGCCGGTAATGCGCTGAAAACGCCTGTTTTGGGACTCTGCAGAGAAAGTGTTTGCAGACTGCTGAATCCACACACGGGTTTAACTCTGGAAGTTGAGTGCACACATTGACAACCGTTCTGTTAGATAGCTGCGTTTTGGATTTAGAAGCAGATATTTCCCTGTGCTTACTGCTGTTTCTTCCATATGCCGGTAATGGGCTGAAAACGCCTGTTTTGGGACTCTGCAGAGAAAGTGTTTGCAGACTGCTGAATCCACACACGGGTTTAACTCTGGAAGTTGAGTGCACACATTGACAACCGTTCTGTTAGATAGCTGCGTTTTGGATTTAGAAGCAGATATTTCCCTGTGCTTACTGCTGTTTCTTCCATATGCCGGTAATGGGCTGAAAACGCCTGTTTGGGGACTCTGCAGAGAAAGTGTTTGCAGACTGCTGAATCCACACACGGGTTTAACTCTGGAAGTTGAGTGCACACATTGACAACCGTTCTGTTAGATAGCTGCGTTTTGGATTTAGAAGCAGATATTTCCCTGTGCTTACTGCTGTTTCTTCCATATGCCGGTAATGGGTTGAAAACGCCTGTTTTGGGACTCTGCAGAGAAAGTGTTTGCAGACTGCTGAATCCACACACGGGTTTAACTCTGGAAGTTGAGTGCACACATTGACAACCGTTCTGTTAGATAGCTGCGTTTTGGATTTAGAAGCAGATATTTCCCTGTGCTTACTGCTGTTTCTTCCATATGCCGGTAATGGGCTGAAAACGCCTGTTTTGGGACTCTGCAGAGAAAGTGTTTGCAGACTGCTGAATCCACACACGGGTTTAACTCTGGAAGTTGAGTGCACACATTGCCAACCGTTCTGTTAGAAGCTGCGTTTTGGATTTAGAAGCAGATATTTCCCTGTGCTTACTGCTGTTTCTTCCATATGCCGGTAATGGGCTGAAAACGCCTGTTTTGGGACTCTGCAGAGAAAGTGTTTGCAGACTGCTGAATCCACACACGGGTTTAACTCTGGAAGTTGAGTGCACACATTGACAACCGTTCTGTTGGATAGCTGCGTTTTGGATTTAGAAGCAGATATTTCCCTGTGCTTACTGCTGTTTCTTCCATATGCCGGTAATGCGCTGAAAACGCCTGTTTTGGGACTCTGCAGAGAAAGTGTTTGCAGACTGCAGAATCCACACACGGGTTTAACTCTGGAAGTTGAGTGCACACATTGACAACCGTTCTGTTAGATAGCTGCGTTTTGGATTTAGAAGCAGATATTTCCCTGTGCTTACTGCTGTTTCTTCCATATGCCGGTAATGGGTTGAAAACGCCTGTTTTGGGACTCTGCAGAGAAAGTGTTTGCAGACTGCTGAATCCACACACGGGTTTAACTCTGGAAGTTGAGTGCACACATTGACAACCGTTGTGTTAGATAGCTGCGTTTTGGATTTAGAAGCAGATACTTCCCTGTGCTTACTGCTGTTTCTTCCTTATGCCGGTAATGGGCTGAAAACGCCTGTTTTGGGACTCTGCACAGAAAGTGTTTGCAGACTGCTGAATCCACACACGGGTTTAACTCTGGAAGTTGAGTGCACACATTGACAACCGTTCTGTTAGATAGCTGCGTTTTGGATTTAGAAGCAGATATTTCCCTGTGCTTACTGCTGTTTCTTCCATATGCCGGTAATGGGTTGAAAACGCCTGTTTTGGGACTCTGCAGAGAAAGTGTTTGCAGACTGCTGAATCCACACACCGGTTTAACTCTGGAAGTTGAGTGCACACATTGACAACCGTTCTGTTAGATAGCTGCGTTTTGGATTTAGAAGCAGATATTTCCCTGTGCTTACTGCTGTTTCTTCCATATGCCGGTAATGGGCTGAAAACGCCTGTTTTGGGACTCTGCAGAGAAAGTGTTTGCAGACTGCTGAATCCACACACGGGTTTAACTCTGGAAGTTGAGTGCACACATTGACAACCGTTCTGTTAGATAGCTGCGTTTTGGATTTAGAAGCAGATATTTCCCTGTGCTTACTGCTGTTTCTTCCATATGCCGGTAATGGGCTGAAAACGCCTGTTTTGGGACTCTGCAGAGAAAGTGTTTGCAGACTGCTGAATCCACACACGGGTTTAACTCTGGAAGTTGAGTGCACACATTGACAACCGTTCTGTTAGATAGCTGCGTTTTGGATTTAGAAGCAGATATTTCCCTGTGCTTACTGCTGTTTCTTCCATATGCCGGTAATGGGCTGAAAACGCCTGTTTTGGGACTCTGCAGAGAAAGTGTTTGCAGACTGCTGAATCCACACACGGGTTTAACTCTGGAAGTTGAGTGCACACATTGACAACCGTTCTGTTAGATAGCTGCGTTTTGGATTTAGAAGCAGATATTTCCCTGTGCTTACTGCTGTTTCTTCCATATGCCGGTAATGGGCTGAAAACGCCTGCTTTGGGACTCTGCAGAGAAAGTGTTTGCAGACTGCTGAATCCACACACGGGTTTAACTCTGGAAGTTGAGTGCACACATTGACAACCGTTCTGTTAGATAGCTGCGTTTTGGATTTAGAAGCAGATATTTCCCTGTGCTTACTGCTGTTTCTTCCATATGCCGGTAATGGGCTGAAAACGCCTGTTTTGGGACTCTGCAGAGAAAGTGTTTGCAGACTGCTGAATCCACACACGGGTTTAACTCTGGAAGTTGAGTGCACACACTGACAACCGTTCTGTTAGATAGCTGCGTTTTGGATTTAGAAGCAGATATTTCCCTGTGCTTACTGCTGTTTCTTCCATATGCCGGTAATGGGCTGAAAACGCCTGTTTTGGGACTCTGCAGAGAAAGTGTTTGCAGACTGCTGAATCCACACACGGGTTTAACTCTGGAAGTTGAGTGCACACATTGACAACCGTTCTGTTAGATAGCTGCGTTTTGGATTTAGAAGCAGATATTTCCCTGTGCTTACTGCTGTTTCTTCCATATGCCGGTAATGGGCTGAAAACGCCTGCTTTGGGACTCTGCAGAGAAAGTGTTTGCAGACTGCTGAATCCACACACGGGTTTAACTCTGGAAGTTGAGTGCACACATTGACAACCGTTCTGTTAGATAGCTGCGTTTTGGATTTAGAAGCAGATATTTCCCTGTGCTTACTGCTGTTTCTTCCATATGCCGGTAATGGGCTGAAAACGCCTGTTTTGGGACTCTGCAGAGAAAGTGTTTGCAGACTGCTGAATCCACACACGGGTTTAACTCTGGAAGTTGAGTGCACACATTGACAACCGTTCTGTTAGATAGCTGCGTTTTGGATTTAGAAGCAGATATTTCCCTGTGCTTACTGCTGTTTCTTCCATATGCCGGTAATGGGCTGAAAACGCCTGTTTGGGGACTCTGCAGAGAAAGTGTTTGCAGACTGCTGAATCCACACACGGGTTTAACTCTGGAAGTTGAGTGCACACATTGACAACCGTTCTGTTAGATAGCTGCGTTTTGGATTTAGAAGCAGATATTTCCCTGTGCTTACTGCTGTTTCTTCCATATGCCGGTAATGGGTTGAAAACGCCTGTTTTGGGACTCTGCAGAGAAAGTGTTTGCAGACTGCTGAATCCACACACGGGTTTAACTCTGGAAGTTGAGTGCACACATTGACAACCGTTCTGTTAGATAGCTGCGTTTTGGATTTAGAAGCAGATATTTCCCTGTGCTTACTGCTGTTTCTTCCATATGCCGGTAATGGGCTGAAAACGCCTGTTTTGGGACTCTGCAGAGAAAGTGTTTGCAGACTGCTGAATCCACACACGGGTTTAACTCTGGAAGTTGAGTGCACACATTGCCAACCGTTCTGTTAGATAGCTGCGTTTTGGATTTAGAAGCAGATATTTCCCTGTGCTTACTGCTGTTTCTTCCATATGCCGGTAATGGGCTGAAAACGCCTGTTTTGGGACTCTGCAGAGAAAGTGTTTGCAGACTGCTGAATCCACACACGGGTTTAACTCTGGAAGATGAGTGCACACATTGACAACCGTTCTGTTGGATAGCTGCGTTTTGGATTTAGAAGCAGATATTTCCCTGTGCTTACTGCTGTTTCTTCCATATGCCGGTAATGCGCTGAAAACGCCTGTTTTGGGACTCTGCAGAGAAAGTGTTTGCAGACTGCAGAATCCACACACGGGTTTAACTCTGGAAGTTGAGTGCACACATTGACAACCGTTCTGATAGATAGCTGCGTTTTGGATTTAGAAGCAGATATTTCCCTGTGCTTACTGCTGTTTCTTCCATATGCCGGTAATGGGCTGAAAACGCCTGTTTTGGGACTCTGCAGAGAAAGTGTTTGCAGACTGCTGAATCCACACACGGGTTTAACTCTGGAAGTTGAGTGCACACATTGACAACCGTTCTGTTAGATAGCTGCGTTTTGGATTTAGAAGCAGATATTTCCCTGTGCTTACTGCTGTTTCTTCCATATGCCGGTAATGGGCTGAAAACGCCTGTTTTGGGACTCTTCAGAGAAAGTGTTTGCAGACTGCTGAATCCACACACGGGTTTAACTCTGGAAGTTGAGTGCACACATTGACAACCGTTCTGTTAGATAGCTGCGTTTTGGATTTAGAAGCAGATATTTCCCTGTGCTTACTGCTGTTTCTTCCATATGCCGGTAATGGGCTGAAAACGCCTGTTTTGGGACTCTGCAGAGAAAGTGTTTGCAGACTGCTGAATCCACACACGGGTTTAACTCTGGAAGTTGAGTGCACACATTGACAACCGTTCTGTTAGATAGCTGCGTTTTGGATTTAGAAGCAGATATTTCCCTGTGCTTACTGCTGTTTCTTCCATATGCCGGTAATGCGCTGAAAACGCCTGTTTTGGGACTCTGCAGAGAAAGTGTTTGCAGACTGCTGAATCCACACACGGGTTTAACTCTGGAAGTTGAGTGCACACATTGACAACCGTTCTGTTAGATAGCTGCGTTTTGGATTTAGAAGCAGATATTTCCTTGTGCTTACTGCTGTTTCTTCCATATGCCGGTAATGGGCTGAAAACGCCTGTTTTGGGACTCTGCAGAGAAAGTGTTTGCAGACTGCTGAATCCACACACGGGTTTAACTCTGGAAGTTGAGTGCACACATTGACAACCGTTCTGTTAGATAGCTGCGTTTTGGATTTAGAAGCAGATATTTCCCTGTGCTTACTGCTGTTTCTTCCATATGCCGGTAATGGGCTGAAAACGCCTGTTTTGGGACTCTGCAGAGAAAGTGTTTGCAGACTGCTGAATCCACACACGGGTTTAACTCCGGAAGTTGAGTGCACACATTGACAACCGTTCTGTTAGATAGCTCCGTTTTGGATTTAGAAGCAGATATTTCCCTGTGCTTACTGCTGTTTCTTCCATATGCCGGTAATGGGCTGAAAACGCCTGTTTTGGGACTCTGCAGAGAAAGTGTTTGCAGACTGCTGAATCCACACACGGGTTTAACTCTGGAAGTTGAGTGCACACATTGACAACCGTTCTGTTAGATAGCTGCGTTTTGGATTTAGAAGCAGATATTTCCCTGTGCTTACTGCTGTTTCTTCCATATGCCGGTAATGGGCTGAAAACGCCTGTTTTGGGACTCTGCAGAGAAAGTGTTTGCAGACTGCTGAATCCACACACGGGTTTAACTCTGGAAGTTGAGTGCACACATTGACAACCGTTCTGTTAGATAGCTGCGTTTTGGATTTAGAAGCAGATATTTCCCTGTGCTTACTGCTGTTTCTTCCATATGCCGGTAATGGGCTGAAAACGCCTGCTTTGGGACTCTGCAGAGAAAGTGTTTGCAGACTGCTGAATCCACACACGGGTTTAACTCTGGAAGTTGAGTGCACACATTGACAACCGTTCTGTTAGATAGCTGCGTTTTGGATTTAGAAGCAGATATTTCCCTGTGCTTACTGCTGTTTCTTCCATATGCCGGTAATGGGCTGAAAACGCCTGTTTTGGGACTCTGCAGAGAAAGTGTTTGCAGACTGCTGAATCCACACACGGGTTTAACTCTGGAAGTTGAGTGCACACATTGACAACCGTTCTGTTAGATAGCTGCGTTTTGGATTTAGAAGCAGATATTTCCCTGTGCTTACTGCTGTTTCTTCCATATGCCGGTAATGGGCTGAAAACGCCTGCTTTGGGACTCTGCAGAGAAAGTGTTTGCAGACTGCTGAATCCACACACGGGTTTAACTCTGGAAGTTGAGTGCACACATTGACAACCGTTCTGTTAGATAGCTGCGTTTTGGATTTAGAAGCAGATATTTCCCTGTGCTTACTGCTGTTTCTTCCATATGCCGGTAATGGGCTGAAAACGCCTGCTTTGGGACTCTGCAGAGAAAGTGTTTGCAGACTGCTGAACCCACACACGGGTTTAACTCTGGAAGTTGAGTGCACACATTGACAACCGTTCTGTTAGATAGCTGCGTTTTGGATTTAGAAGCAGATATTTCCCTGTGCTTACTGCTGTTTCTTCCATATGCCGGTAATGGGCTGAAAACGCCTGTTTTGGGACTCTGCAGAGAAAGTGTTTGCAGACTGCTGAATCCACACACGGGTTTCACTCTGGAAGTTGAGTGCACACATTGACAACCGTTCTGTTAGATAGCTGCGTTTTGGATTTAGAAGCAGATATTTACCTGGGCTTACTGCTGTTTCTTCCATATGCCGGTAATGGGCTGAAAACGCCTGTTTTGGGACTCTGCAGAGAAAGTGTTTGCAGACTGCTGAATCCACACACGGGTTTAACTCTGGAAGTTGAGTGCACACATTGACAATCGTTCTGTTAGATAGCTGCGTTTTGGATTTAGAAGCAGATATTTCCCTGTGCTTACTGCTGTTTCTTCCATATGCCGGTAATGGGCTGAAAACGCCTTTTTTGGGACTCTGCAGAGAAAGTGTTTGCAGACTGCTGAATCCACACACGGGTTTAACTCTGGAAGTTGAGTGCACACATTGACAACCGTTCTGTTAGATAGCTGCGTTTTGGATTTAGAAGCAGATATTTCCCTGTGCTTACTGCTGTTTCTTCCATATGCCGGTAATGGGCTGAAAACGCCTGTTTGGGGACTCTGCAGAGAAAGTGTTTGCAGACTGCTGAATCCACACACGGGTCTAACTCTGGAAGTTGAGTGCACACATTGACAACCTTTCTGTTAGATAGCTGCGTTTTGGATTTAGAAGCAGATATTTCCCTGTGCTTACTGCTGTTTCTTCCATATGCCGGTAATGGGCTGAAAACGCCTGTTTTGGGACTCTGCAGAGAAAGTGTTTGCAGACTGCTGAATCCACACACGGGTTTAACTCTGGAAGTTGAGTGCACACATTGACAACCGTTCTGTTAGATAGCTGCGTTTTGGATTTAGAAGCAGATATTTCCCTGTGCTTACTGCTGTTTCTTCCATATGCCGGTAATGGGCTGAAAACGCCTGTTTTGGGACTCTGCAGAGAAAGTGTTTGCAGACTGCTGAATCCACACACGGGTTTAACTCTGGAAGTTGAGTACACACATTGACAACCGTTCTGTTAGATAGCTGCGTTTTGGATTTAGAAGCAGATATTTCCCTGTGCTTACTGCTGTTTCTTCCATATGCCGGTAATGGGCTGAAAACGCCTGTTTTGGGACTCTGCAGAGAAAGTGTTTGCAGACTGCTGAATCCACACACGGGTTTAACTCTGGAAGTTGAGTGCACACATTGACAACCGTTCTGTTAGATAGCTGCGTTTTGGATTTAGAAGCAGATATTTCCCTGTGCTTACTGCTGTTTCTTCCATATGCCGGGAATGGGCTGAAAACGCCTGTTTTGGGACTCTGCAGAGAAAGTGTTTGCAGACTGCTGAATCCACACACGGGTTTAACTCTGGAAGTTGAGTGCACACATTGACAACCGTTCTGTTAGATAGCTGCGTTTTGGATTTAGAAGAAGATATTTCCCTGTGCTTACTGCTGTTTCTTCCATATGCCGGTAATGGGCTGAAAACGCCTGTTTTGGGACTCTGCAGAGAAAGTGTTTGCAGACTGCTGAATCCACACACGGGTTTAACTCTGGAAGTTGAGTGCACACATTGACAACCGTTCTGTTAGATAGCTGCGTTTTGGATTTAGAAGCAGATATTTCCCTGTGCTTACTGCTGTTTCTTCCATATGCCGGGAATGGGCTGAAAACGCCTGTTTTGGGACTCTGCAGAGAAAGTGTTTGCAGACTGCTGAATCCACACACGGGTTTAACTCTGGAAGTTGAGTGCACACATTGACAACCGTTCTGTTAGATAGCTGCGTTTTGGATTTAGAAGAAGATATTTCCCTGTGCTTACTGCTGTTTCTTCCATATGCCGGTAATGGGCTGAAAACGCCTGTTTTGGGACTCTGCAGAGAAAGTGTTTGCAGACTGCTGAATCCACACACGGGTTTAACTCTGGAAGTTGAGTGCACACATTGACAACCGTTCTGTTAGATAGCTGCGTTTTGGATTTAGAAGCAGATATTTCCCTGTGCTTACTGCTGTTTCTTCCATATGCCGGTAATGGGCTGAAAACGCCTGTTTGGGGACTCTGCAGAGAAAGTGTTTGCAGACTGCTGAATCCACACACGGGTCTAACTCTGGAAGTTGAGTGCACACATTGACAACCTTTCTGTTAGATAGCTGCGTTTTGGATTTAGAAGCAGATATTTCCCTGTGCTTACTGATGTTTCTTCCATATGCCGGTAATGGGCTGAAAACGCCTGTTTTGGGACTCTGCAGAGAAAGTGTTTGCAGACTGCTGAATCCACACACGGGTTTAACTCTGGAAGTTGAGTGCACACATTGACAACCGTTCTGTTAGATAGCTGCGTTTTGGATTTAGAAGCAGATATTTCCCTGTGCTTACTGCTGTTTCTTCCATATGCCGGTAATGGGCTGAAAACGCCTGTTTTGGGACTCTGCAGAGAAAGTGTTTGCAGACTGCTGAATCCACACACGGGTTTAACTCTGGAAGTTGAGTACACACATTGACAACCGTTCTGTTAGATAGCTGCGTTTTGGATTTAGAAGCAGATATTTCCCTGTGCTTACTGCTGTTTCTTCCATATGCCGGTAATGGGCTGAAAACGCCTGTTTTGGGACTCTGCAGAGAAAGTGTTTGCAGACTGCTGAATCCACACACGGGTTTAACTCTGGAAGTTGAGTGCACACATTGACAACCGTTCTGTTAGATAGCTGCGTTTTGGATTTAGAAGCAGATATTTCCCTGTGCTTACTGCTGTTTCTTCCATATGCCGGGAATGGGCTGAAAACGCCTGTTTTGGGACTCTGCAGAGAAAGTGTTTGCAGACTGCTGAATCCACACACGGGTTTAACTCTGGAAGTTGAGTGCACACATTGACAACCGTTCTGTTAGATAGCTGCGTTTTGGATTTAGAAGAAGATATTTCCCTGTGCTTACTGCTGTTTCTTCCATATGCCGGTAATGGGCTGAAAACGCCTGTTTTGGGACTCTGCAGAGAAAGTGTTTGCAGACTGCTGAATCCACACACGGGTTTAACTCTGGAAGTTGAGTGCACACATTGACAACCGTTCTGTTAGATAGCTGCGTTTTGGATTTAGAAGCAGATATTTCCCTGTGCTTACTGCTGTTTCTTCCATATGCCGGTAATGGGTTGAAAACGCCTGTTTTGGGACTCTGCAGAGAAAGTGTTTGCAGACTGCTGAATCCACACACGGGTTTAACTCTGGAAGTTGAGTGCACACATTGACAACCGTTCTGTTAGATAGCTGCGTTTTGGATTTAGAAGCAGATATTTCCCTGTGCTTACTGCTGTTTCTTCCATATGCCGGTAATGGGCTGAAAACGCCTGTTTTGGGACTCTGCAGAGAAAGTGTTTGCAGACTGCTGAATCCACACACGGGTTTAACTCTGGAAGTTGAGTGCACACATTGACAACCGTTCTGTTAGATAGCTGCGTTTTGGATTTAGAAGCAGATATTTCCCTGTGCTTACTGCTGTTTCTTCCATATGCCGGTAATGGGCTGAAAACGCCTGTTTTGGGACTCTGCAGAGAAAGTGTTTGCAGACTGCTGAATCCACACACGGGTTTAACTCCGGAAGTTGAGTGCACACATTGACAACCGTTCTGTTAGATAGCTGCGTTTTGGATTTAGAAGCAGATATTTCCCTGTGCTTACTGCTGTTTCTTCCATATGCCGGTAATGCGCTGAAAACGCCTGTTTTGGGACTCTGCAGAGAAAGTGTTTGCAGACTGCTGAATCCACACACGGGTTTAACTCTGGAAGTTGAGTGCACACATTGACAACCGTTCTGTTAGATAGCTGCGTTTTGGATTTAGAAGCAGATATTTCCCTGTGCTTAATGCTGTTTCTTCCATGTGCCGGTAATGGGCTGAAAACGCCTGTTTTGGGACTCTGCAGAGAAAGTGTTTGCAGACTGCTGAATCCACACACGGGTTTAACTCTGGAAGTTGAGTGCACACATTGACAACCGTTCTGTTAGATAGCTGCGTTTTGCATTTAGAAGCAGATATTTCCCTGTGCTTACTGCTGTTTCTTCCATATGCCGGTAATGGGCTGAAAACGCCTGTTTTGGGACTCTGCAGAGAAAGTGTTTGCAGACTGCTGAATCCACACACGGGTTTAACTCTGGAAGTTGAGTGCACACATTGACAACCGTTCTGTTAGATAGCTGCGTTTTGGATTTAGAAGCAGATATTTCCCTGTGCTTACTGCTGTTTCTCCATATGCCGGTAATGGGCTGAAAACGCCTGTTTTGGGTCTCTGCAGAGAAAGTGTTTGCAGACTGCTGAATCCACACACGGGTTTAACTCTGGAAGTTGAGTGCACACATTGACAACCGTTCTGTTAGATAGCTGCGTTTTGGATTTAGAAGCAGATATTTCCCTGTGCTTACTGCTGTTTCTTCCATATGCCGGTAATGGGCTGAAAACGCCTGTTTTGGGACTCTGCAGAGAAAGTGTTTGCAGACTGCTGAATCCACACACGGGTTTAACTCTGGAAGTTGAGTGCACACATTGACAACCGTTCTGTTAGATAGCTGCGTTTTGGATTTAGAAGCAGATATTTCCCTGTGCTTACTGCTGTTTCTTCCATATGCCGGTAATGGGCTGAAAACGCCTGTTTTGGGACTCTGCAGAGAAAGTGTTTGCAGACTGCTGAATCCACACACGGGTTTAACTCTGGAAGTTGAGTGCACACATTGACAACCGTTCTGTTAGATAGCTGCGTTTTGGATTTAGAAGCAGATATTTCCCTGTGCTTACTGCTGTTTCTTCCATATGCCGGTAATGGGCTGAAAACGCCTGTTTTGGGACTCTGCAGAGAAAGTGTTTGCAGACTGCTGAATCCACACACGGGTTTAACTCCGGAAGTTGAGTGCACACATTGACAACCGTTCTGTTAGATAGCTGCGGTTTGGATTTAGAAGCAGATATTTCCCTGTGCTTACTGCTGTTTCTTCCATATGCCGGTAATGGGCTGAAAACGCCTGTTTTGGGACTCTGCAGAGAAAGTGTTTGCAGACTGCTGAATCCACACACGGGTTTAACTCTGGAAGTTGAGTACACACATTGACAACCGTTCTGTTAGATAGCTGCGTTTTGGATTTAGAAGCAGATATTTCCCTGTGCTTACTGCTGTTTCTTCCATATGCCGGTAATGGGCTGAAAACGCCTGCTTTGGGACTCTGCAGAGAAAGTGTTTGCAGACTGCTGAATCCACACACGGGTTTAACTCTGGAAGTTGAGTGCACACATTGACAACCGTTCTGTTAGATAGCTGCGTTTTGGATTTAGAAGCAGATATTTCCCTGTGCTTACTGCTGTTTCTTCCATATGCCGGTAATGGGCTGAAAACGCCTGTTTTGGGACTCTGCAGAGAAAGTGTTTGCAGACTGCTGAATATACACACGGGTTTAACTCTGGAAGTTGAGTGCACACATTGACAACCATTCTGTTAGATAGCTGCGTTTTGGATTTAGAAGCAGATATTTCCCTGTGCTTACTGCTGTTTCTTCCATATGCCGGTAATGGGCTGAAAACGCCTGTTTTGGGACTCTGCAGAGAAAGTGTTTGCAGACTGCTGAATCCACACACGGGTTTAACTCTGGAAGTTGAGTGCACACATTGACAACCGTTCTGTTAGATAGCTGCGTTTTGGATTTAGAAGCAGATATTTCCCTGTGCTTACTGCTGTTTCTTCCATATGCCGGTAATGCGCTGAAAACGCCTGTTTTGGGACTCTGCAGAGAAAGTGTTTGCAGACTGCTGAATCCACACACGGGTTTAACTCTGGAAGTTGAGTGCACACATTGACAACCGTTCTGTTAGATAGCTGCGTTTTGGATTTAGAAGCAGATATTTCCTTGTGCTTACTGCTGTTTCTTCCATATGCCGGTAATGGGCTGAAAACGCCTGTTTTGGGACTCTGCAGAGAAAGTGTTTGCAGACTGCTGAATCCACACACGGGTTTAACTCTGGAAGTTGAGTGCACACATTGACAACCGTTCTGTTAGATAGCTGCGTTTTGGATTTAGAAGCAGATATTTCCCTGTGCTTACTGCTGTTTCTTCCATATGCCGGTAATGGGCTGAAAACGCCTGTTTTGGGACTCTGCAGAGAAAGTGTTTGCAGACTGCTGAATCCACACACGGGTTTAACTCCGGAAGTTGAGTGCACACATTGACAACCGTTCTGTTAGATAGCTGCGTTTTGGATTTAGAAGCAGATATTTCCCTGTGCTTACTGCTGTTTCTTCCATATGCCGGTAATGCGCTGAAAACGCCTGTTTTGGGACTCTGCAGAGAAAGTGTTTGCAGACTGCTGAATCCACACACGGGTTTAACTCTGGAAGTTGAGTGCACACATTGACAACCGTTCTGTTAGATAGCTGCGTTTTGGATTTAGAAGCAGATATTTCCCTGTGCTTACTGCTGTTTCTTCCATATGCCGGTAATGGGCTGAAAACGCCTGTTTTGGGACTCTGCAGAGAAAGTGTTTGCAGACTGCTGAATCCACACACGGGTTTAACTCTGGAAGTTGAGTGCACACATTGACAACCGTTCTGTTAGATAGCTGCGTTTTGGATTTAGAAGCAGATATTTCCCTGTGCTTACTGCTGTTTCTTCCATATGCCGGTAATGGGCTGAAAACGCCTGCTTTGGGACTCTGCAGAGAAAGTGTTTGCAGACTGCTGAATCCACACACGGGTTTAACTCCGGAAGTTGAGTGCACACATTGACAACCGTTCTGTTAGATAGCTGCGTTTTGGATTTAGAAGCAGATATTTCCCTGTGCTTACTGCTGTTTCTTCCATATGCCGGTAATGGGCTGAAAACGCCTGCTTTGGGACTCCGCAGAGAAAGTGTTTGCAGACTGCTGAATCCACACACGGGTTTAACTCTGGAAGTTGAGTGCACACATTGACAACCGTTCTGTTAGATAGCTGCGTTTTGGATTTAGAAGCAGATATTTCCCTGTGCTTACTGCTGTTTCTTCCATATGCCGGTAATGGGTTGAAAACGCCTGTTTTGGGACTCTGCAGAGAAAGTGTTTGCAGACTGCTGAATCCACACACGGGTTTAACTCTGGAAGTTGAGTGCACACATTGACAACCGTTCTGTTAGATAGCTGCGTTTTGGATTTAGAAGCAGATATTTCCCTGTGCTTACTGCTGTTTCTTCCATATGCCGGTAATGGGCTGAAAACGCCTGTTTTGGGACTCTGCAGAGAAAGTGTTTGCAGACTGCTGAATCCACACACGGGTTTAACTCTGGAAGTTGAGTGCACACATTGCCAACCGTTCTGTTATATAGCTGCGTTTTGGATTTAGAAGCAGATATTTCCCTGTGCTTACTGCTGTTTCTTCCATATGCCGGTAATGGGCTGAAAACGCCTGTTTTGGGACTCTGCAGAGAAAGTGTTTGCAGACTGCTGAATCCACACACGGGTTTAACTCTGGAAGTTGAGTGCACACATTGACAACCGTTCTGTTGGATAGCTGCGTTTTGGATTTAGAAGCAGATATTTCCCTGTGCTTACTGCTGTTTCTTCCATATGCCGGTAATGCGCTGAAAACGCCTGTTTTGGGACTCTGCAGAGAAAGTGTTTGCAGACTGCAAAATCCACACACGGGTTTA